>NW_015388178.1:230653-251267 GCF_001527695.2 Protobothrops mucrosquamatus | reverse complement strand
CTAAGAACTAAGCCTTTCTGTCACCCTCTGACAATCAGTAGTCTCACACACTACCTAACAAACATGGCTAAACCCCACCGACCAACCAGTGAATATTAGAATATGCTGGTTCTGAGACTATATGACACTGTACCAAATGTGATATCTAACTACTCAGAAACAACATTTTTGCCTACCTGACATGTAGATATACTTCATATTTGTCAGTTTTGTGCTATGGAGAAGTTAAGAGTTCCTGAATTATAATACTGCTACTTCTATATATTTTATATGTTATGTTTACTTTTTAATCAATAAAGTTGTCCGTTGTCCATGTGGATTATAGATAAAGAGTTACTATCCTGTTCAGATTTCAAGATGTCAAATACAAAAATTATACATTATGCATATGTATTAGAAAGCCTCAAGCCAACAGCCAGAAAAATCTATTTTTAATGTTGCATTGTTTATGGGTTGTATTACTGGTTAAACCATTACTGCTGCTTATTTACTGAGCTCTGTTCTATTTATGCAAGACAGGCAAAAATGTGCATATTTAACTTTTATTTTCACTGCTTGTTAAAGTAATTCTATGCCTAAGATTTGTTAAGTTTTCCATTCCCGAATAATCTTCTATTTCAATACATTCATGATTAAAATTTTAAACAATATTCTTAACATATTTACCTCAAAGAATTTCTGTATTACATAGTTTCCAAACACATCTGTCATCAGCTGATACGCTGCTTGCAGAATTTCACTAAACAACATTTGGCGCTCAGCCGGAGTAGCTCTCTCTAATTTCTGTTGTATAAATCTGTAAATGTCAGAAATGTACATGCCAATATAAATAAGCGTAACAAGTATTCTAAAGCTTTTCATGTACAATAATGACTATAATCAATGAAGCCAACAAGAAACTGAATTCCATATACACATTCAAAATTCTATTTCAATTATTTTGTGAATCAAATATGGGAAATAGTAAAATAAAAGCTATCTTTAGATTGTGTTGGAGCAAAGTTAGGTACAGCTTTATTGTTTACAAGGTCAATCTAACTTCAATTAAGTGTGCTCTGATTCACTTTGAAAACAAAATTTGACCTCATATTGTGCAACCCATCTTGTAATGAATGCCAACCGAATCCCCAAATTTAGGTCTCTGGGTACACTTAGAGTGAATAAATGTTTAATAAAAATTATTAATCACATATTGAATATTAAATATTAATATATGCAACATTCAATATATTTCCCAAAGACATTACTAAAAGAAACATATATTCTCCTATTTATTCAGGAGAGCTGTATATGCTTACCTAGAACCATGTTGATCCCGTGAAAATTCAACAATATGGCCAACCAGGTCTCTTAGCTGAAGGTTAGGAAAGCGATTATTTCTGAAATCCTCCAATAACCTACTCCGCCCAGAGGGCATAATGTCAGACCTACTGTAACGTAGTCGTGAGGGAGGAAATAACTGGCTGCTTGAGCTGAAAAGACTGGAGGTATTTGTAGCACTGCGATACTTGGCTTCTGCTCCAGGAGCTGCTGAAATATAGCGACCACTACCATTGGTCAATCCCCCTATAATGAAGCATTTTGGTTAGTAAGACGTTTTAAGTATGCTTTACTTTAATTGTACTCAAACTAAGAAAAGCTAGAATTAATTTCTCTTCACTTTTTCTTAACTTCTAGTAACCAGTCAGTAACCAGATGTTACTTAAGAAGAAAGGAACAAAAGACTTTTTGGTTGTTCCTTTTTATCCTAAGTATTATAATTTAAAAGTTGAAGTCTATAAAGCAACAGCTGAAGCAACTCTGAAAAAACAACTCCAATATATAACAAAATCAGCAACAAGCTTCTGGATATTAATGTTTTTCCATAAAAGGATATATAATTTTAATTACTGATCAAGTTGTATGTATATTAATTAAATTACCCTGTTTAAATCTTCTCACATGGTCTAAATAATTAAATAACTTCTCACATTAAATAACTAATTCTCTTCTCCTGATAATATGTTTTACTCCTTTCTAAGGAATTAGCATTAATAAATTGGCTAAGTTACAGATTTGGAATATTCTAAAACACACACACAAACATATAAATGCTTTTTATCATAACTCCAAAACCTGCTCAAACTAAATCCTGCTTTTATCTACTTTATTATCATTTAGATCAAAATAACATCTCAAACACCCCTCCATGCTACTTCCTAAACAACCCATTAAAATTATTCTTTTTACCAACATGCTCAAGGCAGTTGACATAAAATATACATAAAAGAGCAAGGGTAAATAAAGCATTTCAATAAATAATAACAGGTACAACTGTGGAGTCTTTGGTGATATCTGAATTTGGATACTTGCTTGCAGAGATTTCATTACCCAACTAGGTAACATCAACAGTGCAAGTAAATGGGGAGAGGATTGCTCCTGGTTTATATACAGTAGTGTGCTCTTGCCAGTTTTGGTGGGAGGGTAAATTCTTTTATCACCCCACACTCATTCGCATTGATGATATTACCTAGTTGGGGAATAAAATGTCTGTAAGCAAACAGCCAAGCTCAAAGACCACCAAGGACTTCACAGTTCAATCCGGAGTTACATATATTCAATCATGTCCTCAATCAAATAATTGTTATTGATTAAATTTGAAATACTGGCAAACAAGATGTTTTCATCTATGTGTCGTAGCCAGCATTCAAAACATGCTAATTCAATGCATATTTAAAATCTATGACAAACACCTTCCAGCTGAATCACCATGGCAGCAATCATGTAAATTAACAGATCAGATGTGGAAGTACAGAAAGTTTCTTATCTATCTGGAATACAGGGGAATGGGCACATTTTGATGTAACTATTAAAAAAAACTGTGTATGGGAGGAAAATCTATTGTGTAATACTAAAACTATATGATTCTAAGTAATTTGGATTGGTTGTCTAATTGTCCATGAAAAGTGATAAATGTTTATATTTCTAACAAATCTCTGTTTAAGATAGATGGGACTGCGTGAGTCATACAAACAAAAGATTCTCGTCCTTCTAACAAACTTCTCTATAAGTACTGAAAGATGTCTTCCAATGTATTCATGAGGATGGCTCACAAGAATCACTCAGTATTTAGGAGGAAGAAATCAATTGCTCAATACATTTTCTGCTTGTTTAACCTTTTGTTCTAATTTGTTTTTTTTTTAAATAGCCATACCAAGAGGAACATGCTAAGCCGTGGTGGCGCAGTGGTTAGAATGCAGTACTGCAGGCTACTTCTGCTGACTGCTGGCTGCCAGCAGTTTGGCAGTTCGATTCTCACCGGCTCAAAGTTGAATCAGCCTTCCATCCTTCCGAGGTCGGTAAAATGAGGACCCAGATTGTTGGGGGCAATATGGTGATTCTGTAAATGGCTTAGAGAGGGCTATAAAGCACTGTGAAGCGGTATATAAGTCTAAGTGCTATTGCTATTGCTAACATGTATGTAACATAAAATTAGTAGAAGTTAACTTCTTTACATCCTGCTTTTAAAAAAGTGAATAGCATGGGAAATGGCACAGCTATTGAAAACTTCTGAAAATTCAATACAGGCAAGCTCACAAGAAAAAATTTTTGGAGAGAGGTTAGGCAACTCAGGAAAAGAGAGGAGGAGTTAATTTTATCTAACTGAATGCAGCACCAAAACATCATGATATTAGGAGTTTAGAGATCACTCCTATAGTAATGCAGTTGAAACAACTCAAGTGTTTTGTAAAATTTGGAATATTGATTTGTGATGCACTAGCAATTTCCGTCATGAAATGTATTATATTTATTGTCTTATAAAAACTATTCTGCTACAGAAGACAAATTCAAAACTAAAGATTAAATATATTTACAAAGTTAAATCCCTATAAACCAAAGGTTACATTAGCATTTAATAACTTACAACCTAAAACTCTAGTTTCAAACAATGGGATAGGAAGAATCTCCTGGATGAATAGAAGACCCTTCTACTTGCACCAAGAGAGGAACTCAAAATTGTTCCTTCTTTTTCCTCTGTACCATATCCCACACAGTTGCAGGGGGAACTCCAAATCCACAAAGATGTCTTTAGAAGCACCTATTCTTTCAGAAAATTCTATGTACCGATGTTTTTCCTGAATCTGCCCAACTAGACTTCACTTAAACTATTCAAACTACTCAAACTACCCACTTATCTTTTACAGGTGCTGGGTTTTTTTTTTAAGAAACATGACAGTGATGTCTATCTGATAAATTTAAAAAAATCTGCCTTTGCATTAGTTATTTGAAAAGGAAGAATATAGAAATAGCTTTGTGTCTAAAACTAGATTCCAAAGATTGTTTGTGCTCCTTTTCTTAAAGTACTGACAAACAAAACTAATATTTTCTTGTTCTGGAGATAATAGAGAGGAAATGTATTATGTGCATAAGGTTATTAATACACGCATAGGAAGATTACTAGTTGAAATCTTGTCCAAGTGCATTACATTCACAATGTAAAGTACAAAGGTGACAGCAAAGTTCATTTAGTATATAGAGTAAAGCATTATTTAACATTTGCAATATTTCAGATACCTATCTGCATCTGCAGTAATAGATTTTTATGGGAATGAAATTCTTATGGATTTAATGATATAAACAGCGCACACAATCAAGGCAAAATAAACAAATCAGGACTACCTTGCACACAATTTGCTTTGTTTTTAAGTAAAAAGTCATGAACTAGATATTTGTAATTTTTTTATAAAATGTATGCAATTATAAAATCTTATACCAGAGTTAACCAAGGTTACTAAAAACATATGCCATGTGACCGGATATGCATCTAGCACATGATAATTAATGTTATTAAAAATATCTTACTAAACTTATTCGGAAAATTGTCCCTGGAAACAATTTTTTCTATTAATATTTGGCAGTTTTTAATAAGTATGGAATAGATACAAGTTTACTTTCATTTTATTTTTTACAATTCCAGACTTAAGACTTTCTATAAAATAAGCCATGAATAAATCCATTTTATCATCATCTTCATAATTACACAAATAAACAGATAAGTTTATGAGAAGAATTAAAACTCTGTAACACATGGAAAGACCATGATAAAACAATGGGAGGCATAACATTAGTAGAGGTGGCAACAGCTTATTGGTCCAGGTGGAAATGGAGCAAGGAAAGGCAAAGAAGCAGGGAGTGAGCAAAAATGCTGCAATAACAATTAATTTAAACAGGTAGAATAAAGATTAATACACCATGAAAAGAAATGAATTTTATTCTGAGATACTTTTAATCAGATTAAAGCTTTAGGAGCCATGGTGGCACAGTGGTCAGAATGCAGTACTGCAGGCTAACTCTGCGCACAGTCTGGAGTTCAATTCTCAAGATTGACTCAGCTTTCCATCCTTCCAAGGTCTATAAAATGAAGACCCAGATTGTTGGGGGCAATATGCTGATGCTTAGAGAGGGCTGTAAAGCATTATGGAGCACTTTTTAATGTAATTTAATTTAGAAAATTTGTATCACTGCCTACTCGCACATGGCGACTCAAGGTGGCTTACATCAACAAAAAAATACCCTATAAGAAATAAAATAAGAAAAATGAAATAACCCCCCACTCCCCCACCCCAGTGACCGCAAACACTTTACAAGTCTAAGTGCTATTGCTATTAGCTTATTCTGTCTAGCACAGGCATGTCAAACTCACGACATCATGTGACATCGTATGATGTATCGCGGCCTTTCCCCCATTGCCGGCAATGGGGTGGACACGGTTTCGGCCTGACACATCCGGCCCGTAGGCCGGCAGTTTGACATGCCTGGTCTAGCAAAATGAAAATTATAGAAATACACAGCTAAAAACCTCTTTCTGTGGAAAGAGCACTCATGGCAGGAAATTTCTCCCTACTTTTCCAGCTGACAATAATTACAAAAAGTTAACAGATAATGACCTTTGTCTTTAACCTATTCAGAAATTAAGAGTTACCTAGCAATAATGTTATGAGCCCTAGAACATGTGATTCTGCCGCTCAGATATCAAGGGAGACTTCCAATGCTCACAAGAAAAATCCACTATTGAAACTCCTCTCTTTTACTACTACAGAATTTCTGAGGCTGACCTGAAGCCTTTGGCCCAGGATATATTAGTTTTTACAGGTGTACAAAGCATTCAGAAGCACGAGCAAGGCATCTCTTTTTAAAGTATTAAAGAAGCAACATTCTTGCCTATGATTCATGCAGCTGCTATAATAGTTTCCCTTCCTATTGCAAATCTCTGCCCATGCAAAGATGTATTCCGCAGGACTGCAGACATAGGAAGGTTGCGTATCAAAATTATTTTCTTCTTGCTCTAGCATGTAATATAGTTATAGAGGGAGGGAGGTTTTTTTCTATAAGAGCATCACGATCAGAATTCTGCTAAGGAGTTTGCTTTTGCTGGAGAAAGAGAAAAGACGATGGGTCTATCTTGCAATCTAGACATTATTTAATAAAGATTTGTTTTCAATAAAAACATACTTCTGAACTTTTAAGGATTTGAATAATGTTTGCTTCCCGCAAACTATAAATAAAATGTGTGCTAATTTTAAATATGCTATGTATTTTAATATGGCAAATGTTTTAAAATGTTTAAATCAAATATTAAAATATTTTTTGTTTACAATGTATCTCTTAGTAAATTATAATGTGGCACATTTTGTAATTTTATTAAGAGATAAACACATGTAGTTCTTGTGGGAAGTCTTAAAAATATTTTTCAGAATGTGTACTTTATCTAAACTATTTCAAGAAGCTGATTTTAGAACTATATGAACACAGAATAACATCAGTTGATGGCTAGCCAACATTTGCAATATGCATTTACTTTAAGTCAGCTATTTTTCAAAGTTTACACAGAACCAGGCTTTTGCATTTAAATGATGTTTACTCCGTGTTTTTTATAATGATGATCAAACACAAAATCCTATAGCAGACATAGTGAGTAAATGGTTCTATTGCCATTTTAAATGAATTAAAATTGTTTGCTATAAATTAATTGGAAAGTTTCTGCCTATATGGCTGAGAACACCAAGTTAAAACTGTTACTGGAACACCAGAATCCAGTGGATGTTCCAAGTCCAGCACGGAAATAAGCAAGGCTGAAATGTTTGTACCAATTATGTGCAAAAAGTAATAGCTAATTCACAAAAGGTATATTCTAGCATTTGTTGAAAAATTTATATATCATTTATATATCAGATAAGTGAAATTGGCTATTTATTTTTGAAGCTAGGGGTATATTAATTTTGATGAGATGTTATTTATCTTGAAGTAATAACTGATCTTAGGATCAATATATATACTTCATATAATGTTCAATTCTGGATAAAATCCAGAGATCCATGTGCATAAAAGACATAGGAAAGATGTGTATCAAAATTATTTTCTTCTTGCTCTGAAAGTCCATATTTTTAGGAACAGCCTGCTAGAGGGCATAGGGTCAAAGTGGCAGTGAGAAAGGTTGCATTATTTGATATGAGAATGGTATTGCAGAACAACTAGGGACAGGTGAAAAAGTAAAATATAGAACAGTCAATGTTGTATAGATCAAATCTAAGTAGCAGTGTACAAAGGGTCCTTAGTTTGTTTCTCAAGTTGTGAGCAACAATATCCAATCTGCCTTAGGATTCCAAGAAAACTTGGAGACTTGCAAAGAAATTTTCAAGTACACTTTTCATTTTAACTGGAATAAATCTGTATGCATGATCATTTATAAGTACAACTTCATCTTCTACCTATTCCATTTTGTTATTGGAACATTATTAAGTCCATTTTTTTCTAGATTGTAGGCATGCACTTGAACTAAAGAGTATTTATTTGGACAATGTGCCATAATTGAGCAGATTTAGTTTAAGAATGTTATATGATATGTGAATTTTGAAACATTTTAATATCCAAATTTGAGATCTCATTTATAGTGAGAGACCTTTCACTACAAAATGCCTATCCAATAAAGCATATAAAGTGATTTATTCACAATTTACACTAAATACATAATTAATAATAGGGAATTATATGACTACATACTGCAAAGCATGCCACAGAAATGTAATTTTAACATATATTAGTCAACAGTATCATCTAGATATAAACCATGCCAATATATATCCTTACAGGTTCAAGCATGAAATTACTACAGGTGTATGGAAAGGACACATTACATACAGATTAAATGCCACTATTTTCCTAAAGCCTTTCATTATTACTTTTCTTTGTTTTGAAAGTGAATTTGTAAAATGTACTATGAATTCATTACTCTGTTGATTTAAAAGCTGTTTTCTTTACTGTATACTTTGCCAAGCTTTGTTTTTTTAAGCCCAGATGCAAAACTTGTATCATTACCATGTACCAAACATTAGCCTAAAGCTGACTCCATTAAAAAAAGATGCATGATTTACAGTTATAGATAAAAATATATCTTTGCCTGTCATACAACAACAACAACAACAACGCAACAACCCACTCTTATTTTTCTAAGTATCAGGATTTCATTGTTATGTGGAAAATCTGTAGGGCCAACACTTTGCTCCCAAAGCTGATCACTCTCAATGACCAATTAGTTAGCAACATACTGGGACTAGGCCCCCTATACAGTGTTTTACCAAAAAAGCAGATTGACATCTTTACCCAACATAAAATATTGATATACATATAAAAATACATATACACACAAACATATACAAACAAAAAAGGGCTTTGTTGTTTTTACCTAAATGCAAACTGGATGAGGATCCATGTGATGAAAGTGATGGCGGTGGCGTAAGTGAATGTCCTGGAGTTTGGCTTGGCAGAGGCATGCCTATTGGGCTTGGAGAGGAGGAAAATCCCAGACTATTGTAAAATGGCTGCCCTATGGGTGCTAGGCTGCTACTAGATCTTTTGTACAAGTCAGAACTAGTAGATAGAGACTCTCTCCTTGTGGCACTACTACTTGCAGAACTGCCAACTGAAGAAGAAATAAAAAGACCCTATTACATACAGTGTCAACCAAAGAAAACCTAGCCCCAACCTACAGCTGGGCAATACAAGATATGATCATATTCGTTATAACAATCAAGTTATGCTAGAGACAATTACTGTGATTAACCACACATGATTTAATAAATCACAAATGAATACAAGCATTCCTCAGATATGGGAAAGTTTTGAGCAACCTCCAAGTCTTGATTCACTCAAGACTTAGTCACATTGTCATAGTATTTGGCATTCTGGAGTCAGACTTTGGGACCAATAGTTAGGCATGTCTTAGTGTGTGTTAATACAAACCAATGAAGTTGAATCTTAAGTGCAAATAATTTCTGCAAATATCTGCAATTTTTCTTTTCAATTTAAAGACTAGTTGGAGAGGGGAAACTACTCAAGTCATATTCTAGGCATGCAACAGAAGTTTTTATATAGAAATAGCCTAAATAATAAATTTCTTCATCCTGTTTTACAGCTCTTACTAAAATTACCCTTAGATTCTGTACTCTTCAGAAATAGATTTGTTGGCCACACATTCTTGGTTAACAACAAATAAAGGAATTCAATAAAAAAAAGTCTAAGATACTTTGAAGGCAAGTCTTAAAATGATTTGGATCACAGACAGAGAATATAGGGATGGGTGAACAAATATAAATAACAAAATTGAATGTGTTCATAAAAGTATGGTTTAGGAGTTTAAATTAATAATTGTTATGCTTGTATACTGATCTTACAGAATGCTTCGCCTGAGCAATTTAATCAATGTAAATCTTGAAATACCAGTTATTATGAACATTGAGCTATTTAGCCATATTAACAATTTTGCATCCCTATTTAGCAAATGTATATTTTATTTAGAATTTTTTAATTTCAGTCTAATACAGAAAAAAGAAACTACAGTGATTTCTAAAGATTAAGATAGCATAGTGAGCCAATTAATTTACTGAGCACTAAAATATGGGGTGGATGACTTGTTCTTTCAAAATTAAAATGAAATATGGATTGATATTTTAAAATCCTGATTCAGCTGTCAAGCTCACTAGATGACTGATAAATCACTTAATTTGATCTACTTCAGAGAATCGTTCTAAGAGTAGAAAGCAAAGTTATTCTTTTTTTAAAAAAGTATTTCAGAAATTTACATCTTAAGATTAGTTCAGAATAACTCTATTCTATTTTAAATGCAATGAAGGAAAAAATGAGTGATTGGACTATGTCTTATACAGTTTTAAAAGAAACTAATTATGGATTTGAATAAACTTATTTGTTTGAGTGGAATACTCATAAGTATTAATTATTCATAGAAATGCAGGAAAACTGCAAATAAGACTACAGTTTAAAATTATTTTAAGGATATTATTCTCTTTAAGTAAAAAAAATCACAGAAACTTTATCCTTGATTTTGCCATTAATAACTTTCAATTAAAACATGTAATGAATGACTACGCATTTATTAGATCCTTTCTTTTTATAGTGTTTTCTTTCTATTTATTAATTTCAGTGGACATCAACCAAAATACAAATTCTACAAGACAAAAAAGTGATGAGGAATTGCTTATAACAGTCAATATGAAGAGCTTTAATAAGTCCTCTAAATATTTAAAAAATTGTTTCACATGGGACATTTTCCAAGATCGAGGTGTGCAAGCTCACTTTTATACAGTGCACAAAATTGTGTGTGCTTCTTCATGCCTTTGCCTATGCAAAATAAACAATTCATACATTATCTGCATCAGTATATGTAGACATGTTCTCCAGTGAGAAAACAATTTGCACAATCTAAGAACTTTATAAATTTTAAAGAGGGGGGGACTATGTACCATCACACTGTGAATAAAGTAGTAAAGATTATACAATAGAAATTATAGAAAATGACAAGATTTGGCATCTCTGAACTGAAACAATTAAAAAAACAAAGTATACCTACTGCAAGGTGTTTGAAAGACAAATGCTACATGAATCCCAAGAAAACTGCAAAAGAACATCTCTTGCTTCCATATAGAAGCAAAATGTCTTCAAGCAGGAAATGGAAGCTATATGCTTCTACTCTCTCATACTGTGAGATGTCTGGCTTAAAGAGTGAAGAATGCTCAACATATTCCTCCAGGTGTTCTTGAGAGCATCCTTGTAACACTGAGAAAGGAAACTATTGTTCACTTCCAGCAACAGTCCTCCTGATAATTGACCCAGCTGGAAAGAGGTGGAAGGAAAGCAAAAGGATATTTCTTGCCCACCTCTGTGACAAAAGTAACCCTTTTAACACTTACACAAGCTTGAATATAAAATCACGGGAGCACAAGATTGGGCTATTTAAAAAGCCCTAAAAATGCAAGTTACCTTTCATAGTCAATAATGCAAGTTGTTCCTCGTATAAAAGATCTGCTTGGTCCAACTAACTTTCTTTCAAACCCAGACATAGAAATTCGGTGCATCCAAATAATTTAAAGACAAATTATTTGAATCACATCAAACCGTACAAAATCTTCCCCGTTTTCTTTCTTTAAAAGTAACAACTTACCGGTTGAGCCAAATCCACCAAGTGCAGACCCAATGGCAGCTCCCAAGGAGCTGCTACTTCCAAAGCCAAGAGATGTGTTTCCTGGTTGACCAGGACCATGTGAGAAGAGTGAACTGCTCTGAGAATTATTGGTTAAAGTATTGTTGCCATAAAATGAATTAGACTGTAGACTGTTGTTTGTCTGCTGTTGCTGCTGTTGAGGCTGAGGACCAAGGGGCCGAAAAAGCCCATTTGTGGTTCCTGTGATATTGTTTGCTGTTCCTCCAGCTGAAGCTGCAGCAGCTGAAAGACACCATGGTTTTCAATAATCAGTAGGAATGTAGAACATTTCAAGTTTTAGAAATAGGGCACTATTAAAATTTTTCATAAAGGCAAATTTTCATTACGATGCCTAAGAAACAATATTAGGAGCACATCAGTATTCTGAGAATGCTGTCTTAAATAAATGGGGCTGCTTCACTCAAATGGTTTCAGTTCCTAAAGTCTCACACTCTGTGATGGACAAATGTGAAGATCAGTGCTGGGCTCTGCCAAATATTGCTAACAGTGTTGAGATTTTCCAATTCTAAATTTTTAAAATGCCAATGCAATGGCCCTTTGGTTTGTTTTTCAGCTTTAATATGTATATCTATATGCAGTTAATGAAGTGAAACGTTCATGCTTAATGCTAAATATAAATACTACATTGTTTGTTTCTTAAACGACACTGGCAGATTACCAAATGCTTAAAATACAGGCCTCAAGTCAATAGCCAGAGAATATGTTTGCTGCTATTGCTATTCAATTAGTAGTAGTACTGTGTGTATGCTCAACTCCCATAGCTGCTTTTGATTTTTTAAAAAAAAAATCATTCCCTTTGCCATTTTCTTTCTGTAAGCTAGGTGATAGGTAGCAGTCAGCATGGACTATCATTTTATTTATGTTTGTGGCTCTAGGAAGAAAATCAAGGGAATGCAGAATAAGCTTCTTACTCCATGAGGTAGAATATTGCAAGCATTCCACATTTTGTTTCTTTTGAACACAGTCAGCTTAGAATACAACATATTTAAGCTGTTTTAATCAGGGCCCAAAATAAAAATACAGGTAGTCCTCGAGTTACGAGTGTAATGGAGTCTGCCCATTCCACTCGTAACTGGAAAACTCGTAGAGTGAATTTTGGCAGCAGCTTGGAGCAGTCCTCCAAGGGATGGATCAAACCTCTGGAGGCATGCAGAAGCCCCCCCCCAACCTCCGTTGGGTGCAAACGGCTAGGAAAACACTTCTGAGGCTTGGATCAGGCCCTTGGAAGTTCTGTTCTGGGCGGCAGCAGCTTGGAGCAGTCCTCCGAGGGCTGCATCCAACCTCCGGATGTAATACCTTTAGTTATCTAGAAAACATCTGTACAATGCCCAATTATTTAATGCCAAAAGGAAAATTTTCGCCACTGAACCATTTCTCCATGTCCCAACAACAGCATCCTAACCAAGATTTCTTAAGCTAAAACGGCTACGCAGATTTGTATAATCTTTATAACAAATATACAAAGTCCTTGATTTAAAACCACTTGCTTAAGAACAGTTTGTATGAACAATAGACTCGGAAAAAATATTTTACACTGTAAAGTACTTCCATCGCAAAGCATCACCTCCTCACGGTCAAATGACCAGGATCTGGGTGCTTCCCAATCTGTTTCTACTTATGACCGCTTATCAGGTTCCCTGCAGTCACATGATTGCTATTTGCAACCTTCTCTGCTGACTTTCCCAGAAAATCAATGGGGAAACTGATAAGGAAGGTTGTAAGATGCTCTTGTACTCTTAAAAGAGCTGCCTGTGAAAGAATTTCAGCTCCGTTGCTTGGACTTGAAATCTAACCAGGCAGGAGCTGAAATCCTTTAGCAGGCAGCTTTTTTTTTTCTGTTTTGCAGCTTCTGAGCTCAGAGACACTTATAGGTAGCCTGCACCAGACCTCCTAGGCTCCCAATTCTCCTTAGTTGGGACTCTGTCCACTTAATGCCCTGCAAAATTGCTTAAGGGCAACAAACGGGATTGCCTGAATTGCTGTCATTGAGTGTAACATCTCGCTTAACAACCGCTTCACCCAGTGACCAAGATTCTGGTCCCAATTGTGATTGCAAGTTGAGGACTACCTGTAATCTTTAATGGAAAGAATTTATTTTAACTATAACAGACTGAGACTATTACTCATTACTCTGGTCACTGTTGTTTCATCCAGACATTTTTTTACACTATGCCACAAATAAAAAGAATGGGGAGTACTTCTGAATTAACTTTTTTTAAAAAAACTACAGTAACTGAAATATTTTATGCCTCTGAGACAAATGACAGAAGAAATGTCAAGAGAAATATCCTAGATGAGAATGTTCCTGCATCTATGTATAAGAGTGGCAACAAATAAATATTCTGAATAATAATATCTAGAAGATTGCAAAGAGGGAAAAGAACTGTTAGACCATTTTAAAAATAAAATAAAATTGCAAAAAAGCTACTTACCTGCTTGTGCGGCTGCAGAACTGATGATAACAGGTGCTGAAGCCACCAACCTGACGGGTGCTCCAAGTCCAGTTCTGGCCCCTGGACCTACCACCAAGGCACCTGTCTGATCATAATAGGCAGTGGGGGCTAGCACTTGATAGCCTGATCAATACAAAACACACAATCTAATAAGTTTTAGAGTGAAGATTTCATTTTGCAACTAACTGGCTATTTTAATTTTGAGCAAAGTGGTAGATGTCATCTGTTTTCTAGAACTGAAAATCCTTATTCTTTTTGTACTTAAATATTACTCAATACAGTACACTATACATGTTTTTGTTCAAGGCTAAATAGATTAATCCCAGACTGAACAAATTTGCTCTTCCCTCCCTTCATCTAGTTATTTATTCATGTGCCATCACATCACACTCTCCTGGCAACTTCTCCTGATCTTTCCAAGCTAGGAGAAAAATGCAAGATAGATCCAGATCCTTTTTCTTAGCCAGACAAAATTAACCTTTTAAAGGAAGCACTGTTCCAAAGCAGAATATGTAAAAAGATGTGTCGTAAAATAGTAACAGATGAATTACAAAAGAATTAGAAATGCTGGCCATCGTGGCAACACTTTTACTGGGCCAGCTGAAGTCTTTTTGAGTTTCAATCATTTCATCAAACAAGTTGCTCAAGGAAAAAAAAAAGGGGGGGGGGATTTAGCTCTATCAGATTATAATAGAAAAGCATATATGTAGCTCAGTGTCAAACTATGGAGTTTTCAATGCTTGCTTGCCAATGTTTCATTACCCAACTAGGTAACATCATCAGCATGAGAGTGGGGGTTTCTCCCTTTTTATGTATTGTAACTTGCCCTGCCAGTTTTGGTGTGTGTGGGGATGTTTCACAGCCTAATCAAGGAGCTATCAAGGAGAAAACCCCACCCACATCAAAGCTGGCAGGGTAAGCTTTTGTATATAAACAGCGAACAAAACTCACTATTGCACTGATATTACCTAGTTGGATAATGAAACATTGGCAAACAAACAACCAAACTTAGAGAGCACCAAGGTCTTCCTATATCAGATTATGTTATTGGATGGAATATAAACTTCGTATATATTAAATTTTATCAGGTACAAAGCAGTATAAGATTGTGATAGCACTCTCCTAAAGCTTATTGCAAAGAAGCAGCAAGCACATGCTTTTAGAGCAGGGGTGTCAAACTCGCAACGTGACGTGTCGCGACTTTTTTTCCATTGCCGGCAATGGGGTGGGCGCAGTTTCGGCATGACGCATCCAGCCCATGGGCCAGCAGTTTAACGCCCGTTTTAGAGTTTCCACTTTATGAAATGAACTTTATATATTACAGCTATAAAAGTCAAAATTATTTCTGAACTGTGCAAGATACAAAGATTATTGGGGAGGGGGAGGATAACCTAGGCAACTGTTAAGTTTTCTTATGGATAATTTTGTTTTATATAATACTTGAAAAACAGATTCTAACCACCCAACAAAGCATTTGTAAGAATAAAGCAGTATTTTAAAAAAGGTTCCTGACAAATCCACAACAAAAGATCAAATTGGGTTATTTTAATGAGTCCCTGGTAGCAACATATGGTGAAAATGGGGAAGCTAATAACTATCTTTAAGTTGAGTCCAAATAATCTAAGCTTTAAAAGTTAAAATCCTAACTTTAAATTGGATTTGAAAATGCGATAGAACATATGCAGCTGGAGCAATATCACTATCACATGAACGATCAGCAGGTTTCAACCATTATTTGTGCAGTCCTATTCCGCAACAGGTGAAATTTCTGAATTATCATGCAGAGCACATTAAAATTATCCATTTCAGAAATCACCAAAATATGAATATTGATAAGCCCTTTTCAGGTAGGACAGGGATACTATTCCCACTGTGTAAAAAACCAATTGTCACAATTCCCATAAGTTTCCCCAATATAGTGTCAAGTTACACAGCACTACACTGAAGTTCATTCAGGGCAAATAAAACCAATCTATAGCCACAGTAGATTGGTCATTTTATTTGAACATGCACCTCTAAAGCAATACATTCTAAGATAATTTTTCCAAGGATTTTGGGCATCCTATATTCCTCCCGTTAAATAATTCAGTAAAATACCAAAATAAACAACATAATTTCCAAACCCAATTTTTTCGAAGTTGTCAAATTTTCCAGGTTATCCCACCCACTTATTTTCTGATAATTTACCAAAGTAATAACTTGTGATTTTCTGGATACAGAGCTAGCTCTGTGGTGGCGAACATGCGGCACTCAGAGCCCTCTCTGTGGGCACGTGCGCCATCGCCCTAGTCCTAGGCCTTCAGTCCCGTCCATGAGCAACCTGCATCAAAATCTCCCCGAGCAAGTGACTTTTTAAAAGCTGGGTTTTATAAAAACCTTTTCGCTTTAGGCCTCCGCCGCCATGTGCAAAAAAAAAAAAAAAAGTTCAATCAATCAATTTCAACTTCTCGCAGGAAAAAAAAGAGATCTCACAAAGTTGGAATTGATTGATTGAACTTTATTTTCCCCCAAAAATCCTTCGTTTCCTTGCAAGCGTCAGCGGCGGATCGCGAAGGAGAAATGGCACAGGGCTGGGAGTCAGGTAAGGAAAGAAAGGCAATTTCTGGGGGGGAGGGAGGATTTCTTTCCTTACCTGCCCCACTTGTTCTGAGGCTGCTTTCCGCTCAACCGCATTGCTCATGCCAATGGCCCGACCACCCACTTCAGCATCCTCCCTCCCCGAGCCTCCAGCGCTCCACCTGCTGCTTTGGTGGCTCGGTAGGCAGAGCTGTGAAGTTTTCTTCTCTGTCAGAGAAGAGAACTTTGCAGCTCTGCCTACAGAGCCACCAAAGCTGTAGCTGAATGGGCAGGTGAGGGGGGAACCTGCCCCACTTGTTCCATGGCTGCTTTCGGCCGAGCCGCATTGCAAGTCCTCCAGCAGCAGGCGGAGTAGGGGAGGGGGGATCCAGTATACCAGTTCCTTACCGCCGCTCGGCTTGTTCCACGGCCTCATGGCAGCATTGGGTATGACGTGCAAGGTGGCAAATGGCTGCAGCTGGTGGCAAACAGCCACGTCACACCAAAACCGGCCATTTTCCACTTCGCTCATCGCACCCAATGCCGCTGCCATGAGGCCACGGAACAAGCCGGGCGGAGGTAAGGAACCAGTATACTGGATGCCCCCCTCCTCTACTCTGCCTGCTGCTGGAGGACTGGTCCGGTATTCACAGCGGGCTGCGGAGCCCCAGAGTGCGCTGGTCGAGGGGCCGGTAGACTGTGGCTGCTGACGGCCAGTTGGTCCCCATGCGCTCACTGTGTGCGGGGGCCGATGGTGTCAGGCAGCAGCCGCTCTGGCCCCTGCCTCGCCTTGCGGCAATGGCACCCCTACCCTGCCCCCTGCCTTGCCTCACCCTGGACGAGCTCCTGCCTACCATCCCACCCACCAGAGACCCCCTGAATCTCCCCCAAATCTGCCTGGCCCCCGCAGACATCCCTCCCCACAAGCAACATCGAGGTGGCCACGCCCACCCCGGCCATGCCCACTGCAGCCACACCCACCCAGTGGGCCATGCCCACCCGGAACCCAACGATAAATAAGAGGGGTTTGGGTTGCAATTTGGGCACTCGGTCTCTAAAAGGTTCGCCATCGCTGTCCTAGCTCCTGCAGCTGGCATGGTGTGAGGGATGTTATGGTTACTAATATAGTAACTATAATAATATAGCATAGTAATTATAGTTAGTAATTTCTGCAGATTACAGGTATGTAATTGTGATGTACCAGGAGGTCCGAGGTTATTTCTGCCTCCAACAGTACATTTGAATTAGAATATGTCTAAGTGCTCAACATAATTGAGAATGTTTTGCAAATAGGACAGAGCTGTTCTCAGATTTCATGCTATTGCTTTGCGTGGCTTTTCCTAAAGCCCATTCCAACTCAAAAGGGATCTATAAAATTATATTGGCTAAGTGATCACTTCATGCTCTTATCACCATTGCTAGAGTAAGATCTAAGACAGACTTACAAATTTCCTGGCACTCATGGTTCAGCTAGAACCCGTGATACTTTATTGCTCCAACCCTTCCAAAATATGTGCATTCTAGAATGAATATTCCTTAATTCCAAATAAAGACCAGGAAATCTTAGCAGGGCTGTATTTTCTAGAAAATTCCCAAGGCATCACAAAACCATATGATCCATCATTCCCCTGGTCCCATGAGGTAAAATACTATAACCAAATTACAGTGGTAATTCTCTCTTAATTCTAGCAAAATGCTCCTTGTGATACTGTACCTATCCTATTAACAAGAATGCTAAAATCTATCAAAGAAACTAAAGCAAGTAGAAACTTCAGCAAAATCATCCAGCATCCCATTCTTCAAGAGCAGTGGCTAACCATGTTTAATGGCAACATTCTACAGACATAATCCTAGAAAAAATTGTATCTGATGTCTGGCATATATATCTCTCTCTCTAGCAAATATATCAAACAGACAAAAGGGTAACAAAACAGATGATGCAGAGTTAAATCATCACTACTCATGTATTGTCAGCAGAATATGCTTCTGAAAAATGGAATTACTGTGTTTCATATTATAGATGCATATACAAAGCTAAACTGTGCTGTTCTGTTCTACTACCTTCGCTAATATTTTCACGTGCTAGCAAATGATCAGGTTTTCACTGCTTTCTGCTCACTGCTCCTCTGTAAAGAATGTAGAATAATCTGTTAGAGGATATTAAAAGTAATATAACAATTTACTTAAAACTGAATGTGCATCATAAGCAGTACTAGATATATATGAAATAAGTACATTAGCATCATAAGGTGTTCTAATTAGTACGGTGACACTGGTCCTAACATTATGCATATCCGTCCATACCTGAAGTATGATCTGGAAGTAAAGAAAAAAAATAGCTAAGTTTTTTCTAAAATCAGCAAGAATTCTAAGGAACAAGGTCAAGTTTTTCTTGCTTGGTTCTCCTACTAGCTAAAACAGTTGTAGTAATCAGAATCTTACTAACACAAAGTTGGTTTACATCTGTCTTGTTACTGTAGAAATTTCCACTGGCAGAATGAAAGTTAAACTATGTCAAGTAAGAAGAATACTTGTCAAGAGGATGACAGAGCAGAATAGCTACTCATTTAAAAATGTGTATATGAATTTGACTGTCATACATGGCTGTGATATAATTTCACAACAGAGTTCTTAACTATATGGAATATACAGGTAGTCCTTGACTTATGACCATAATTGAAGCCCACATTTCCATTACTAAGCAAGACAGTTGCGAAGTGAGTTTTGCCCCATTTTATGACCTTTCTCGCCACAATTGTTAGTGACTCACTGTAGTAGTTGTTAGTAACACAGTATCTGGCTTCCCCATTGTCTTTGCTTGTCAGGTTACAAAAGCTGATCACATGACCTTGGGATACTGCAGCTGTCATAAAAACATGGCATTGGCCAAGCGCCCAAAATTTGATTGCATAACCATAGGAGTGCTGCAACAGTTGTAAATGTGAAAAACGGTCAGAAGTCACTTTTTTCAGTGCCACTGAAACTTTGAACAGTCACTAAATGAATGGCTATAAGTTGAGGACTGCCTGTACTTCATATTGACTTTGAGTTTTAAGAAGAAAGCATTACTTAATTATTCTACAAGTATGAGCATACTAATGGTGCAGCACTGATTATTTTTTATTTCTATTCTGCTTATTAAAAGGTTCTCAAGTCAGGTAAAATACACCTGAAGTATCCAAAATCGAGATCTACAGTGTTTTCCTGTAGTCTTTGCATTAGTTTTTTTCATAACATTGAATTCAATCTTCCCTGATTTACCTAAGCCACTTCAATTACCATTGGATGAACTTAATCAATGTTAAATTGGTTAACACCATCAACTTAATCATTATAGTACTTGTTTGGCATTGTATTTTAGCAACTATGCTAATTCTTTTTTTCTTTTAATTTTTTTTTCTTTTTTTAAATAAATTTACCTTTTTAAATCTCCAAAAATATATAACTGCAATTTACTGGACAAAGTCTCTGGTATCTTTATTTTACTAGAATTAATTTTAAAAGAGGAGAGGGTGAGGTGGAAATATTGTAGAACTTAGTTCCAAGTATACATGGATAGATACCCATTATCATAGCATAGAACGTGTTTACTTAGAAAAAAATGCTATTGTGTCCCCTTAGACTCTCTTTAACGCCTAAAATTATAAATAGTCTGGCTCTGCCAATTAAAATTGAATTCAATGTAAGTGAAACTACATGGCACTGATACACAATAAAGCTATATACAGCATGATGAGAATACTTGTATCTCTGAATGCTAAGGGTTCCTACGCCTTCTATTTAGTTGTTAAACAGTTAAATGCAATCAAGGAAACATTCTAAATAACTTTAAAACAGCAATATTAGGCAATGCCCAAGATCAAATTTTTCACTAGCAAATTTGTCCCAGAACAGCAGTATATGTAAAATACCTACTGAAGTTTGTCTAACATAATATGTAAATCTCAACTGTAAATGTTTATAGGGAATGTTTGTTCTTTTTTTGCATGTAAGGATTCTGTAACAAATTAGATTACTCTGCAAGATTAGATAGATATGAGAGAGAGAGAGA
>NW_015388178.1:224074-230553 GCF_001527695.2 Protobothrops mucrosquamatus | reverse complement strand
CAAGCATTTTATTTGTATTCTTGTTATGTTTTACCTACTGCAAATGAATGCATGGATAATCTATACCTATTCATGATCAAAGCACCCTGGATTTTTAATTTGCTCTAAGGGATGAAGGAGAGAGAGAAGGAACTGACAGCCTCTCAAGACT
The DNA here is from genome assembly GCF_001527695.2 of Protobothrops mucrosquamatus. Taxonomy (NCBI): domain Eukaryota; kingdom Metazoa; phylum Chordata; class Lepidosauria; order Squamata; family Viperidae; genus Protobothrops; species Protobothrops mucrosquamatus. The sequence continues at coordinate 230,402 of NW_015388178.1, read as the reverse complement.
CCTTTGCAGTAACTGAAAGAAATCTGAAATGGTTGACTGAATGATCAACTGAAACTACATTCCTGGTGAACAGGAGTGATTCAACTGGCCAAGGGAACACAGCTGACTTGGTCAACCATACTGCACAAAAAGTACCACAAAGTTTCACCTTCTATTCTGAATATCATCAAATGAACCATTTGCTAAGAAGATGAAATATTCCAAATGAAAAGTGCTCAAAGCTACCCTTTTGCACTCACAGGCAAAGTAACCATAGCTGTGTATTATCAGCAAGTTTAAACTCTCTTACAAAATCTTACTATTATGCAATAAAGAAACTCAATAATAGCCAGTTGCAGCTGTGTGGTCTGCATAAAAGCAGAGAAACAGAGCTGCATTATCAGCACTACAACGCTTAAATGCTATGCATGCAAATTAAATTTCTAATTTAGAAATGCATACATTACAAATCTAATTTAGTGTTAACCAAAAGAAATCTCTAAATACATGCTTTAATATCAACATATATATAAATAATATGGATTAAGGTAGAATACTTTTTTAAAAAAAAATAACATTTCTGAAATGTTACTGAACTGAGTTCTAAGTTATGTATTGTATATTATAACAAAAACTAAATACATTTTAAGATAAGCACATTAAAATGGTACTGGATACAAGCTGTTCAGTTAGGACATTTCTGCTTGCCCATAGGAACTGCCTTTCATTTATGGTTCATTTTCTATTTCAAATGGTTCCTGGCATGGATATTTTGAAGAGTACACAAGGCTGCAGCAGAAAACAAACTACAGAAATAAAACAAGGCCCATTTTTACATGAACACTATTATCATTCCCTAGTTTTCCAACTCTATTAAGTGGGAGATTAGAACTGGCGAATTTTAATTTGGGGGGAGGTAGTATAGATACAATACCCTACGCTAGAGGGCTGGAACCAGGCTCCTACTTTACATATTATTCCCAAATCTTTGCTTTTCTCCATATGCATTCTTCTGTGCTGATCCTGCCAGTTATAAACATGGCAAAAATCACATTTCAAGAGTTTTATTTAGGCTAAACAACAGTTATAAAGAAATTACAGCTAAATAGGCTATTGTGATAACATCAAGATTTCAGGATGTTTAGACTGAGTTCGTTTTTGGTTTTCTTGACTCATCGTTATATACCTGGCATGCCAGTGGCAAGACCCTGACCAAAAGCCAAAGCTGGATTTGCTGCCGCAGCTGCTGCAAGTGACTCTGCCTGCTGCCCTTGCTGACTCTGGTTGGGAGTAAGAGGGCGCTGATTTCCTCCAGTACGAAGAACCTACAAAAGACCAATGGCTTTCATTGTAGTTTTTTAAGTGTATAAACAAAAGAAATAAGTACTAGTGGTAGATTATTTTGATAGAAAATATGTGGCATAAGAGGTGCAAGTTTAAGACATGACGTTTTCTATAGTCCAATACTGCTAAACATAACTCAAGAAATGGCAAGGAATTAAATGCCGCATGTTGCAGTAGTTATCTATTGTTTGTTATGGCAAACAGGCAAGAATTCCATTTTTATAGCCATCACTAGCCTTTAAATTGTGTTTCTTAACATTCTTAAAATTGCAGTTACCAGGAAATTGGGATTACTAGGTTTAGTGAAATAGTTACTCTCTTGGATCATTGCAAGTGTAACACTTGTTGGCCCCAAATCATACAGAAGGAATTGTTAACAGATAATAATGGCCTCTTTCTTAGCACATCTTGTCTAGTGCAAGTAACCCTCAGTACTTTTAACCATGGTCAACAGTTGCCAATCACAGTCAATACAGATCAGGTTGAACTCCTGAGTATTGAATTAGTATTTTGACTCTACAAACATTTCAAATTATAGATAATTAGCATCTTTCACCTGTTATTCAGATGAAACTGAACATACAATATGGTAAATCACAAAAAGGATATTAGGGGTAAAAGATCAATAAATCTAATCTGACATGTGACCTCAACAATAATTCTTGAAAAAGAAACATTTTCATACACATTTATTCATGTGTCATCAAAGTTATTTTTTAAAATTTCTTTACTAGAGAATTCTTTTCAATTGAGAGCTATTTTAAGAAAAAGTTAACATTTTTGTCTAAAGCTATATATCCAATTATTCTTTATTAATTATCCTCATGAAAAATAAATAAATCTCTCAGTTCTGATGTGTAATAGGAAATAGCATGAAACACAGAAGTGTTGCTCATAAAATATTGTCCTTAAGGCTTAGTGCAGACATAGCCTGATACAGTCATTTTGCTTTAAAATCCATATCACATGTAAATTTATTGTGTTTTTCTAACTAATCTAACTGAATAGGCTAATAGTAGTGATCATTAATAAAATTTAAACATTAGTTTTAAAGCCACCTTCTAACTATCCTTTAATTAACTTATTACCAAACCGATATAACATTAAATCAAAGTTACCTGTGAAAAAAGGAATGAAAGGAGAAAGGAAAGTATGATTAGGAGCCAAGAAATATTACATCTGTATGAGCGTAAGATTTACCACCTAATAACAGGCACTAATTTAAATTACAAGAGAACATTAACATGAATTAAAATAATTAAAAACAGGCCATTTCTTTTAATAATGCAGTGAATTATGTTGTTCAAACATATTTGTATAATACAATTCCCTCTGAAATACTCCTGAGACATCAGCAATATGTCATCAATACCTTGGTTAATTATTTTCATATAAACTCAATTTTTGATGCCAAGAGACGTTTTCTGTTTCCAGTTTTAAACAGCAAATGTCCTTCTGTTTATACATGCAGGAATCCACTTTTTGCCAATTCCTTCACCCTCTGCAAATCTTGAACTCTTCCTTGCCATGTAATAAAAATTGGTGGCCATCATATCAGCTAAACCAGGCATGTCAAACTGCCGGCCCACCGGCCAGATGCATCACGCCGAAACTGTGCCCACTCCATTGCCAGCAATGGGGGAAAAGTCCCGATACATCACGCAATGTCACATGACGTCGCGAGTTTGACATGCCTGAGCTAGACAAACAGCCCTTCTAAAAATATGATCTCTATTTGTGGAATCAGCTTGGTAGCTTTGGTACAGTAGTTGGCAGAGAACTATGGAAATGAGAAATAGTGTGATCCACAACTATTTTGTAGAGCATGCTAATAAATGAGATGTCTCTGTGATGTCCATATATAAATTAGAGTAGGGACCAGGTGAGAGCAATCAATATCTTTCCCATGTATTCCAAGGTAAAACTTAGAGCAAGTCATCCTTCAGGTGGGTTGATTTCTGGCTTTCTGCCATTTTCTGATTTTGATCTTTGTTGCTATGGGGTGTTGCTTTGTCAAATTCACACACACACAAAAGCCAACATAATGCCTATGTGAATTCAACTAGTGAACAGGAAAGAAAAACCTTAAGTATGACTGGTTGAAAAATCAAGTTCAATCGACATCATGGTTTAAAGAACACTAAAAATGGCAGACCAACCTGAAGATGAAACACTCTTGAAGAATTGGAGATTTTGGACTGCTAAACCTAAGAAACATATCAAGCCATGTAGGAGTATTTCCCCAACACACCACATACCTCTCAAACACACATACACACAGAGAACATATAGCCTGCTAGATGGCAAAATATACAAGCAAAAAAATATTTTGGCATGTCTATCTGTCTGGTTTACCTGCTGCTGTCCTTGTTGTGCCTGTGATGCAGCCTGCTGATTGGCAGTGTTGTTTGCTGCGGCGGCAGCGGCTTGCTGTTGAAACAAATTGGCTGGATACACACCCCACGGAACTCCATAATACTGAGGAGGAACAACTGCTGGCCCTGACAAAGAAAAGATTTTTATCAAAATATTTATATTTTCACCTTCCAATGCTTTGGGAACAAAAGTAACTTGGCAATTACCTAGTATTATCATAAATAAGCAAACATCACTACATATGTGATATCAAAATGCACCCAAGAAAAAACTTAAATCCCCTGTCAACCAAAAGACGGCTCTCTTTTGTCCCTAACAGTTGAAAGCCATATGTGGAAGGTTAGTTTACAGTTAATAAAAGAGTACATCTGAAACATAAAATAGTCAAATTGAATCTTTTTACAATTTGATTTTAGTGAGACAATTATGTTTTTTTTTTCTTTTTCCCATTCAAATCAATGTTTCATTTATAATCTGATACATAATATAAAAAGAATAGTCAAGTGAAGCTTTCCTATAATTTTGTAAAATTCCTACTCATTTTCTACCCATGCATCAACTGAGGCACATTAGGTAGCAATACTTCATAAGCAATCTTTTAAAAACTTTAGTGTACAAAAACACAGTGGAAAATAAAAATCCATTTAATATTAATAATTATTTTTGTTTTATAGTGTAATTTCTTCCAAAGGAGACACGGTGGCATACAAAAAAATAAGACCATTAATCCAACACAATAAAATGAAAGCAGTTTTCAAAAGCAATCAGGGTTGTCTGAACCTAAACAGCTATCTTACAAATACTTGGTTGAATAGGCATATCTTTAGTTGTTTAAAACACAATACCGTGGGGGGAAAGCCATATACTTAGAAGAAATTTTGTAATTGGAGTTTACTGACTATTTGGAGTTACAAAGGCCTTGGAAATACAATATGGCCTGTAAAGGACTTCTGGCAGTTGTAAACTTTTGTGCTACCTCCCCGCAGTCACAACCATATTTCAAGCAGGCTGGCAACTGGCTCACATTTACAACTGGTTTCAACATCCCAGGGTCATGTGACCCCGATTTGTAATCTAAAAAATACCCAATTGGGAGAACAGATTTGGACTTAAGATGTGATTTGCTTAATGACTACCATAAAAATAGTCATCAAAACAAGTCTGGACATCTGGGAGTCTCGACTTATGACTGTCAGGACTTATCACCAAAATTCTACCCCCCAATTGTGCTAGTAAGTTGTGAACTACTTGCACTGTTTATATAGTATTGATTGGAAATTATTGTCTAATGTTTAGGTAACTTAAATTTTTAAAGAGAAAGAATGCTCATGTAACCCTTCTTCGAGAGTTGCACTGATTCGGCTTGCCTCCAGGTATGATTCAAGGTGCTACAAATGTCTCTGCAGCAGTGCCTACCCTCTAGAACACAGATGTCAAATTTGCCATGTCATGTGACGTGCCGCGACATACTGCGACTTTTTTTGCATTGCTGGAGCTGGGGTGGGCGCGGCCTCCACATGATGCAACCGGCCCGCAAGCCAACAGTTTGACACCCCTGCTCTAAAACAACTGAAGGTAGATTACAAGTTTTTTGCAACAATATTACCTGACGGACTAAAGAAACGTATACCAGATATCACACCTATTGACCAAACTGGTTTTATCCCAAAGAGAAATACAAAGAACAACAGTAGGGTTATAATCAATATAACAGAACCTAAAAACAAAAAAAGGAAGAAAGATGCACTGATTTGGGAGAGGATGTGGAAAAAGCCTTTGACAATTTTCAGTGACAATTACTGCTGGCAGTATTGAATAAAATAAATCCTGCAGAAAAATTTCAAGCTTAGGTTAAAAGTGATGATTATGGCTAATGGAATGCTCTCTCCAGATTTCCAAATAAATAAAGGAAGAAAACAAGGATGTCCACTTTAACATTGCTTTAGAAATACTGGCAGAAAAAGTCTGATAAACAAATAAGAGATCTCAGAATTTGTGGCAAGAAGTTATCCAAATGACATGGTATTATTACATAACCACAATAGGGTATAAAATAGTTGATGAAAACAATCATTTTGGAGAATATTCTGCATTCCAAATAAAAAATCACAGGATTTTTAAACACAAGGAGAAACCAATCTTCTGCAGGAAGCTCATTCTGTCAGATGGCTCATTTAATGAAATACCTTATTTTAATAGTAAACTAATTACAGGTGGTCCTCATTTAGTGACTACTGGTATTGGCAACTTGGTTGTTAGGTGGTTGCTCAGTGAAACAACTATGCTTATGATTGTCAGCTTTCCTTTGTTTTACAGACCTGTGAAGGTTGTAAATGTAAGGACTCATCATAAAATTGCTTTTTCATCACCTCTGTAACTGGGAAAGGTCTCTAAATGAGGACCACTTGTATGTTAAATTATGGCAAGAGATTAAAAGAGATCTTGAAATGTAGAAAACTTCCTTAAAGTGGTTAGGATGAGTTACAATGATCAAAATAAATGTATTACCCAAGAGAAACTATTTATTCCTAATGAAGTCAATCAGAATTTAACTCAAGAATGGTAAGAAACTGTCAGTAAGTTTATGCACAGTGAGACCCAGTATAGAACAAAAAAGTCCTACATGATT
>NW_015388178.1:222090-223752 GCF_001527695.2 Protobothrops mucrosquamatus | reverse complement strand
CAGTGATACAAAAAAAAAAGGTAAAGGAGTGTGAATTTTATTCTGTTAGTCGTTGCTGACCACAAAGGATGATAAAAATTTAAAAGGACATATTATTAGACAAAGTGTGACAATAGCATGAAACTCAATGAAGGGAATAATATGCTCATCTCTAGTGTTTCTAGGAAATGCTTTTCATGTTGGAGACAATTGTAGCAAGAAAAATGTAATTACAGATGCAGACATGGTTTACTCACTCTAAAAAGACAGCAAGAACTACTTAGTGAAGACTGGAAGATATCTTGGTTGATGTACTTACAAATTGCTAGAAATTTAAAATCAGATTTCAAGAAGAAAAGAGGGATATTAAGAAAAAAGACAGAATTTTGAAACACTCATACAAAAACAGCACCATCTGTTAGGGAGTCTATATAAATTTTTACTTAGATATGTTATACCCAGAGAGAGCAAACAAAAGCTATATGATAAAATGATGCAAAGTTTTAAAGAAATAGTTACAACACTGCAGTGGGAAGAATTACAGACTAAATCTATAAAATTCACACCAAGTTAAAATTTAAAAGAAAATTGATACAATGTATTCTACAGCTGGTATACAACTCCATTAATATCTAAGATAGACAAATCTTACAGTAACAAATATGTGGTGGGCATGTAAAAAAACCCACAAAAGTATTAGAAAAATATACATAGCACAACACAGAAAAGTTTGGAATTTAAAATGGAAATGAAATCGCTTTTTATTAGTTATGTCAGCAAAAAGCAAGAAACATTAGAATTTAATGAAAGATATGCTTGCAGCAGTGAGAATGAATTGTGTTTAAAACTGGAAGAAAGATACAATTCTATCTGATTAGGAACTTAGACTTTGGGTACTCAGCAATGGCAAAACTAACAGTATAGAGTAGACAGACAGACAAACAGATAGATATACACAAAGAATTTTAACCAAATTTAAGCAAGAATGGTTCCCAAACAAACATCACGGCAAATATAATCACTTACCATCAGGCTTCTAGGGGGCTTAAATGTCTACAATACTGAAAATCAGCACATATACCAAAAAGGGAAAGTTAGAAACCCAATATATTTTAATTAACACTGTACAAGCATCATTGCCTTGAAATAATATAACGGATCCAGACTTACAGCATATAATAAAAAGGAAAAAATAACCTTACATTAAAAAAAATAGAGAGGATGGGCAACGATATACAAAGAACATGAATCATTATCCTATCCACCTAAAAATGTGAACTCCTTAAAGATGCAAATATAGGGAGGAGAATTTGTCCCATACTTTCCAAACATTTATTTAGTACCATACAATGGACACAAAAGTAAAAAAAAAGTATGTTCTATTTGTTAACCTTTCCTTTCAAACCAACAGCTTTCTTTAACAGTGCTAATAGATTTATGGTTGACGTGCCAGGTTTGATCGCCCATCTTCTTCTACTCATTTCTAGATTTCACTAATCTCTTTGATTCTAAACTGTAGAATGGCTGAAGTTTTTTCTCATTTAATACTAGCTGTACCCAGCCACGCGTTGCTGTGGCTCAGTCTGGTAAAAGCGTGTGTTGCTTTTACATCCAACAGATGGCGCTGTTTTTCAAAAAATCATGTTTTTACCTGTCACAGGTATGACATCTATATAATATAGG
>NW_015388178.1:175153-221296 GCF_001527695.2 Protobothrops mucrosquamatus | reverse complement strand
GTTGTGTCAAAATTTCAAAGCAATCGGTGAAGAACTTTCAGAGATTTAAGATTTTGAACAAACGAACATTTACATTTTTATTTATATAGATTATGTAACAAGATTTTTCTATGGGTACAGTATGAATGTACTGTATAACCTTGTCTCTGCCTGACTGTATTCTATTTCTGCACCCTACCTACTTCCTTATTTAGAATTAAGGAAGGACATATAAATTACTGACACTGACACCAATTTTCCCTCTGTTAATTAGGCTGGCAGCTGGCTTTTCTCTAAGTGGCAAACCTTTGATTTTCCACCCTCTTCAAGAAGAACAGAGCAGACCACACCACCTAATGTATCTTCCCAATCATTCAGCACTCTTTTCTGAATTGTGCCCAAAACTCTTCAGCAATCTTTTCAAGATCTCTCAATGAATAAACACTGCCAAATTCAGTTCAGCTGTATTAGCCCACATTATGCCATATTAATACCACATACCATTTTAATACCATAAATCTTCAACAACTAGAGCTGTCTAGGTTCATTTTAGTTGCTAGCCACTTTGTACCTTTCTTTCAAATTTTCTCCCAATTCCAATCAATATTCTAGAGTTTTTTTGATAATTTAAGATTTCACCACGAAGGTCAACTCAATAGCCCTTCCTCCTCTGATGAGAAAGCTTCCTTTTAAGAAACTATGCCAGATTCTCCTTATCAGCAAAATTGTTACAAAGCATTTGTTTGGGTTTCTAACAACTGCCAGTAGGAATCTAAGGCTGAAGCCAGGCTATCCTAAACCAAATAATGAGGCTGTAAAGGCCTACATTAATTACACTGGGCTATAGTAATCCAAATAAGGTTGTAGACCAAATATTTATTAAGAATAAAATTAGATGTGACCAAATAATTTGAATCAACTGATAACAATAGTAGAACAAGAAACTGATTTACTTATAAACAATTGGCGGGTAGGTGTTAGTAGAATCTGTCTTCTTCAGCTTTAAATGATATCTGTCTCCATCTAGAAGATGGGACAATGAGAAAATAGACCTGGAGCAGCCCTATGATAGCCTGGTCTATAGTTTAATCCTAGATTCACCTGGAATTAGTATTTAGGAAACTTATTATATGCCTAAAAATCATATAGATTAATAAAACTGGGGATAAATCATTCAGTTTTGTGATTTGAATCAGCCTTCCAGTCAGCAGCTCCCTAAATAACAAACTCTCTTAGATAGCCATATAGAAATCACTTAAGCCCAATAAAAAGTAATTTAACTATGTACAGATTAAGGTAACAACTTAGATGATGCTATCTATTTGATTATGGATTTTAATCTAAGAATGGCTTGATGTCTGTTCTGAAATATCAGGTTTGAAACATTTTATCTGATGGTATCAATTTATAATTAAAATATTGACAATAGTGATATGCTTCTCTTTCCTGCCCTGTCCCAATCTTGTGACATCATTCAAGAGGAAGACAATAAATTCCTAACATTTGGTTTAGTTTTTCTGCTGCTGAATGTTGAATGACGAGGAACATGGGACTTGGGAGTCTAAGAAAACTAGGAGTAGAAAAATCAAATTAAAATCTTGGTTAAAATTAATTCCACAAACATGGACACAATAGAAAATGAAGAGGTCTGAATGCTCTGATGTCCATAGTAAATCTGATATCTGAAAATCAAGAGGAACAATCTGACTCACTTGGGTGATGATTTATATCTCTTTTAAAACAAATATTTTTAAAATATGCAATACTAGAGTTGTCTGAAAGCAGGATTGCCTTACCTGCCAAGGTAGCTGCGGCAGCCAAGCCTGCTGCTGTATATGGGTCAGCACCTGGGGGAGCAGCACTGATAATATAGGGATTTGGCACAAAAGCAGCTGGAGCCAACCCTGCCGAAAATACACCTGTTACAGTAACAAAAGGTTCAATTTCACCAAAAACAGACATAGGACATAGTGTTGTACCACACAAGTTTTTAAATGCTACAAGTTTGATGTGATTTCAGAGAATATTGGTAGAAAATTGAAAAGGCCTTAATTGTAACCGACAATTTCATTTTCACGGCCGATATTAAAAATTCAGTATGTAATAAGTAATATGCAATAGAGCATTTTGTAAGCTTATTTCACACTAGAACGTACTTTCTAATAGCATACTTTTATCTTGCTACACTATGACTCTACTTTGCACTTTTGCAATCTTCATTGTCAAGCTGTATTGCAGGTAGAAATCAGTTCACCCAGTGCATGTCCTGCATCCACTAAAGATCAAGTGGAAGAATCTGGCACTTCTCATTAAGGTTCCCAAGTTTAGATAATTCCTTCACTCCAACTGCAGCAGCTAAATAGACAGCCAACTATGATCGGTTAAGATCTATCAATCCTATGGATAGTCTTTTGAAGAGGAAACAAGACCCCTTTTTTATCACAAACTTTAAAATGTCTCACCTATATGTGGTTGCTGTGCAGCTGCCAGTGCATACTGTTGCTGTTGTGCTGCTGTTAACTGCTGGACAGTAAGAGGATTAGTCCTCTGAAATATCTAAAAGACAACAAAAAAGACAACAAGCAAAACGGATTTGATTTTTGAGTCACACACTACATTATTAACAAACACACTTTCTATCTATTTAATATATAAGACTGACCCGTTATTACTCCATGAAGCATTACACACAGGACTGTTCAACACTGTGAATTTCAAATTTAAATAGAAGTAATTCTTCAAGAATATTATGAAATAATTCCACATTATAATAAACTACTACCAGAAATGCCACTTCTGCATGGCATGCTTTTTCTTTCAGTTTAATATGTTGCACAATCTAGCTGGTAGTAGAAGTTACATTATCTTGAATATGCTACAATTCAGACACCATGCATAGTACTGAACTATGAATGACAATTCATGACAATGGCTGGGTTTATTCAAAGCTAAAGCATTATGACTGAGATCAAGTGTCTTCCCTTGATATGGAATCGACATGGGGTAAAAAAAATGTTAGAGAGAGTATTTTTTAAAAAAAGTACAACAGCAACAAGAGATATAAGAACTTTAGAAAGTTCTCATTTTTAGTTGAAACCTGTAACGTATATAATGCTGTAATTCCAACCATTAATATGGGTATAAAAAATATACTAACCTGTTGTTGTGAATTGTAATCAAAGAGTCCCACAGTAGCTCCTGAAGAATCCATTTGTACCTGATTTCCAGGATAATCAAACTGCAGAGAATCAAGACCCACTTGTTCCATAGCATCCAAATTCTGAGATTCAGAGTTTGAAAATTCCTCCACCAGTGGCTTGTGAGTTGAAGGATTAGAAAGCGAAGACAAGCCTTCAGCAGTGTTAGGGTTTGGACCCAAACGCTCAGTTACTTCAGTTGGGGATGCTTGTCGGCTTCCAGGAGTACGACTGCTTAGGAAAAAAATGAAAAACAAAAATGAGCTTTTATAAAAACATCTGGTGAAAAACTTTACATATGTAAAAATCTCACAATAATTTTTTTCTCCTTGGTTTATAAGAAAATGGCACACAATTGTTCTATATGATAGTGAATGTTGAAATTGTTTGAAAATTAAATCTATAATTTTACTTTAATTGATAAGTCAAATAATTAAATACAAAACAACTGTTTTAATTGCTTTCAGAGCAGTAAAATGTTAATAGCAAATGAGAAAATTAGCATGTTTGAATGATTAATGCCCTCCAAAATTATACATTAAAATATACATTCCCAACATGTTGCTAAAATAATCTTATAAAAAAAACCTCATTTCCCTTTTTTTCTTAATTTCCTAAATTTTTTATTTTATTTTTATCTATGGTATAGCTACAGCTAATGTCTGTGATCAAAATTTATAGATATTGCTTTCTAGGGTAAGCAGTTGGTAAAATTAACATGCATTTGCTGCTGTTCTTGTGATTTTTCTTGAACAAGCCAAGTCATGAAACAGCATGTATGTGCTCAGTACTTCCTGGTAACAGTAATAGAAATGCTTAATAAATAGGCTATAGTCGAAAGGTCAGATTTTAAAACAGTAGATCTACAATTTGAGAGTGGTGGTGGTGATGATGGTAGGACAGCATGCTTAGCAGGATATGGGAAGCTCCAGCTTCAAAGCTAAGTTCATGGCTTCAAAGCCAACTTAAAGGGCAGCATTAAGGAAATCCTATTCTGAATCTATTAAACAGCAGGCTTGTATCAGCTGTAACTATATCATTTCTTTTACACTGAAAAAGATACATAATTGAATATTATTTCTACTAAAACATTTGAGGTAAAACCATACCTTGAAGATAAAATAAAGAAATTAGTTTTTATTTAAAAAAAATTATCTTGTATTTTTTGCATAATATAGATAGAACAATATATAGCAGCCAGAAATAATGTACATCCTGCATTCGGAAACATTTAAGAGCTTGTTGTTGTTAATTGCGAAGTCGTGTCCGACCCATTGCAACCCCATGGACAACGTTCCTCCAGGTTTACCTGTCCTCTACCATCTTCTGGAGTCCATTTAAGTTCACGCCTACTGCTTCAGTGACTCCATCCAGTCACCTCATTCTCTGTCGCCCCCTTCTTCTATTGCCCTCAATCCTTCCCAGCATTAGGCCCTTCTCCAGTGAGTCCTTCCTTCTCATTAGGTGTCCAAAGTATTTGAGTTTGAACTTCAGGATCTGGCCTTCTAAACAGCAGTCGGGGTTGATCTCTTCTAGGACTGACCGGTTTGAACGCCTTGCAGTCCAAGGGACTCACAGGAGTCTTCCCCAGCACCATAGTTCAAAGGCCTCAATTCTTTGGCACTCAGCCTTTCTTATGGTCCAACTTTCACATCCATACATTGCAACTGGAAAAACCATGGCCTTGACTAAACGCACTTTTGTTGGCAAGGTGATGTCTCTGCTTTTTAGTATGCTGTCTAGATTTGCCATAGCTTTCCTCCCCAGGAGCAAGCGTCTTTTAATTTCTTGGCTGCAATCCCCATCTGCGGTGATCTTGGAGCCCAGGAAAATAAAATCTGTCACTACCTCCATTTCTTCCCCAGCTATTTGCCAGGAATTGAGAGGGCCGGATGCCATGATTTTGGTTTTCTTAATGTTGAGATTCAAGCCAACTTTTGCACTCTCCTTCTTCACCCGCATCAAGAGGCTCTTTAGTTCCTCTTCACTTTCTGCCATTAGAGTGGTATCATCTGCATATCTTAAGTTGTTGATATTTCTCCTGGCAATCTTAATTCCAACTTTTGATTCATTTAAGAGCTACCAGACCACAAACAGTCAATTTGGAAAGAACTGTCCCTCTGGCCACTTATAGGAGGAAGAAGCAACCATGCTTCTCTTAAAAGAGAAATTATTTTTATGATTAAAATATAAACATAAATTAAGAAGGCCAGCTAGAACCACGGATTCCAACCGCCATTCACTGAAAGAATTCAAATGAAAGTGTGCCAGAAATTTAGCTTTCTAAGTCCGACGCTATTGTCCTTCCAGAAATTCTTAAAAACGTGGGGATTTTTAATAGCTCTAGGGATCCCAAGATAATAAAGAATCTGTAAGATGGTTGCATTGTTATGTGAGATTTTGGTGCATTCTCCTGTGTTTATATTTTGTTTCAGTTATTTAAGATTTAGTTTTAATTGATTTATTGTATATTGCCCAAAGTCATATTAGTGAGATGGGCTGCTATATAAATTTGATAGATAAATAAATAAAATATCCAATGAAGAGTGGTCTCTAGCTGATAGTAGTCTACTATCTCTCTGAGAAATAGGTATCACATCAAACTGCTTTTACAGATAAGATTTTTTTCTCACATTTAGACAGAACCTGCCTTCCTGTAACATAATCCATTAACTGTTTCTTGCACCTGGGACAGGGAAGAGCAGTCTTGAATTCCTTCTATGTGATATAATATAATATAATATAATATAATATAATATAATATAATATAATATAATATAATATAATATAATATAATATAATATAATATAATATAATATAATATAATATAATATAATATAATATAATATAATAGAATAGAATAGAATAGAATAGAATAGAATAGAATAGAATAGAATTTTTTATCAGTCAAGTGTGATTGGAGAATTTGTTTCTGGTACATAAGCTCTCAGTATACATAAACCAACAAGTGATAAATCATGATTATAATAATAAAATATTATCATCGTAAATCATAAGATACAACACAGTGATAGTCATAGGATACTAAATAATCAATCAACACAAATCATAATAGGATTTTGGGTATAGATAATCCTTGCTACCTATAATAGTAATTGGAATTTCCATCCCTAAGTGATGCAGTCATACAACACATTATGTAACCACATTTAGTGATGGCAATCCTGGCAGTCTGTTGATGTTGTAACTGAGGATCACAGGTTATTAAGTGAGGACTTCTTCTTGACTTCCTGCCAGCTTTTAACAAGCAAAGCTAATGGGAAATCATAAGAACCAGGTGGCTCATAAGCAAGCCAGTGCAAGGCCAAGTGGCTTTTGTAGTATGGTGCAAGCATGGCCAGGTGGAAGGTGGGTGCTGTGGAATGTGGGAGGGCACACAGGAAAGTGGCATGAGTGGGAATGATTTACAAGAACAGCTAACAATCTTCCTTGCCCGCTTGCCCAGTGACTTTGCTTGTAGGAAGCCAGCAGGGAAAGTCGCAAATGGCAATCATGTGACATGAGACATTGCGACCCCATAAGTGCAAGCCACTTGCCAAGCCCATGGATCGCAATCACTTGTTCAGTATTGTTATGAGTCACTAAATGAGTGGTTGTTAACCAAGGCCTTTTGAAGTTTCTTCAAAAATGACTATTTGACAAGTTACTGTCATATCATCCTTAGCCTTCTTTTCTCAAAGCTAAACACAGATAATTTTTTCAATCTCTCCTCACACAATCTAGCTTCTAATCCCTTGATTAGCTTGATTCTTCTTACTGGAATTTGTTCTAATTTTTCTGACTCCTTATAATTTCCAGAGCTGTAACACTCAAGATAGGATCTGACCAAAGCAGAACAGAGTGGAATAATTAGGAAATAATGTTTCTGTTGCTTCGGCCTGCAACTATATTGCTTTTTGGGGAGTCATATCACATGGCTAGCTCATTTTAATTTGGAATCAACTACAAAACATTTTTCCACTTACAAACTTTCGACTTATGAGCTTTCACCAATACGAAAAAACCTACCCACAACTCCAACAGAGAAGGTCCCAAAAATTGGGAGGTTAGTTTATAGCATGCCACATATATATTTGTTTGGCCTTGCGAACAAAGCACATTTATGAACAGCCTCTCAGAATGCAACCTGTTCATAAAAAGAGCACTGCCTGTATTCCAATCTTTACCGTAACTATTGCCAAGCCACACTATTTACTATTAATACCATGCCATCTACAGTTGTACATTTGATTTTTGTTTTCTAAATGACAATATCCTCGATTCTGTTGAACACATTCTACCTTTTTCAGCCCATTTCTCCAAACTATCAAGAAGGTTTTGAATGTAATTTACATCTTCTGACCAGCCTTAATCAGCAGGTCATTAGAGTATTTTGTTAATTGTTTTGTTGAAGATATACAGCACTCCCACAGTCTATTGTGGAAGTTACCCTATGAAAAAAGGAGGAAAATTTATTTATTCAACATAAACTCATGCTAACATTAGTAATTATCACAGTGCTTTGAAAGATCCTCCAGACCAACCTCTTTATCTCCTAACCAGATATTGAAGTCAAACTCACTGGGCTGCAGCACAATGGATCTTCCTTTCCCCCTTTTATCTTCCTCAACTCATCTGGAACTTCATCTGTTCTCCAGGATAACAGGCCAATCAACTACCTCAGCACCCTACGATGCCATTCATCTACTCCAAAAGATTAAAATCCATTTGAAGTAAAAAGCTTTTCCCTGATCATGCTTCCATCAATCACAAGCTTCAATCCTACTCTATTATTCTGGCTTCACAATCTCCTTTGTGGTTGGAAGAATGAAACAAATTATGTAGCTTTGGTGGTTCTGCTTTTCCTTGTCGCCTGTAAATACTTTACCTTATTTATTGTTTAGCTGGTGTATTGATTTTTTTTTCATTTTGAACTTATCTAGCAAGATTGTTTTTGTTCTTCTTAGCATCTCCACTAACCTCTGTCCATTCTGAGCTTAATTTTTTTTGATACTAGGCTAAACAGTTCCAGGTTTGTTGATTTGGCTTTATGGGTAGGAATTGATTTTTTAACAGACATTGCAACTGTTCCTTCTGTTCAACTGCTTCTCTTCTTAACAACGAATGGTTTCCTCTTCAAATGCCACAATGCAGTCAAAGAAGTCAGACCACCATGTCAATTTTATATCTTTAAATCATATTTATGCCTCTTACTTTATACGTTAACATTAAAGCACAATCAATGGAGGCGATGAAAGCAAGCCTATTTTTTAAACTAACTTAAAAATTCATTTCAGGAACACTTCTGCACAGTACACAAGACTTAATGAAAAGTCTTACTTTAGGAGTTTACCTACACTAATTCAATTTAAAGCTCTTCTAATCAACCTTATCATGTCTGGCCCAGACACATTTTCCATTTCTTATGATGTACAATGTATCTCATGTCCGTAGTTCTGAATGTAAATACTTTGGACCAAAGGCCACAGTCTCAGAAATCAAGTTGTTCTTATTAACCTAACTTGTATAGTCATTCATTGATTTGCAGTATTTTTCTTTTCCTTTCTATACTTCTTTCATGGCGTGAAAACATTTAGAGAACACAATTTAAGTCCCCAGGGTTCATTTTGTGATTTTCAGTATCTATGATGAAACATTCTAGCTGCCCTCTGCACTGTCATGTACAGTATTAATTCACTTACATATCAGCAGAATGTAATTGTTATTAGAGTTGATATTTGTTGTATCTCAATCCCGATTCTTTCTCACAAACATAATTCACAAGCAAAGGGCTCTACGTGATATGTTTGTTTCAAAGCCTCATAGTAATGACTGAACAATTACCATATCTCATTTTTTTGATTTCTTCTGAATCTTCTCTTCCCTTTTGGGATGTTTCTCTTTTGATACACTTACATTGTCTCTGCCCTTCTCGGATCTACACTCCCATTTCTCATATACAGCCTCTCTTTTGCTTTCCTTAAAAGCTCAGAGCTGTTCATCTACATGAGCCTGAAGGCTCATCTGACCCTTGTAGTCACATGATTGCAATATGGGCATTTGGCAACTGCCTTGCACTTACAACAGCTGTGGCATCCCAGTCACCTGAAGTCAGAAGGAAGTTGCAACGAGGTCCTCACTTAATGACCTGTAGTAAGATTACCATTGCTAAGTGATCAAGTCACCTGATATTGTACTTTATGACATCGCTTAGCAACAGAAATTCTAGCCCCAATTAATGTTGTTAGGTGAAGAGTCTGTATGATATAAAGGAAACAAGAGCAGGGAGTTCAGTATCCCATTTGGATACATATATATGGGTAGAGCTGAACAACCAGTCTTGATGAATGCAGAAAACCATGGATCATTCATGAATGTAGCTAGGGAAAAAGTATTTTGAAAAGAACAAGTACAAATGATAGTATCCTTTAATGTATTTTCAAAGATTGAGGATAGGCTCTCTACTGTGAAGACTGATCTACAATTTAAAAGAGTAGAAACCTCTGGGGGAGGATGTACTTTTTTTTTTTTAGCAGAACAGATAATTTATGGCCTTCTAGAAGTTGCTGCAGAACTCCAATTTCCATCAATTAAGCTTAGTGATAGCAACGGACACCCATCTGTATTACAGTCTGCACAGATCCCATAATTAAAATATAATAAGACTTAACATGCATAAAGATGGCAACCATTATACAAAATATCGCAGAACCTAAATGAAACTTTGAACCTGAACCCATGCATCCATAATTTTTATTTATTGAAAACAGATAAATCTTCCTCCCAACATCCCAAAAATCTAAGCCTTACTTAAAATCTTTGCTATCAGCATCCATTCCATTTGGTAAGCCTCTGCCATTTATTTTGGTAACATCGTCATCATCAACTTGTTTAAGATCTCTGTTCTTGTCCTCCTCAAATGGAGAAACCTTGCCTTTCTGGTCTGCTTTCTCAGGTCCATCTGTTTCAGCTTCTCTAGTACCCTAAGTAAAAAAACATGTTTGATCTGAATCTAGCAGAAAATAAATGTAGTACCCACAATTAACATTACCAAATCTAACTAATGCTGTAAGGTTGTTAGGTAATATTGTCAGGTATCATTCTTAAATAAAATATGTTGTCCATAGCTTTCAGGATAAAACCGAAAAAAATCAACATTAGCTGAATGTAAATTTCCTACAAACTGAGGATGGCTTTTCCAGTTGTGAGAAGTTTTGATGATCCAGAGGAATCTAACCCTACACATAAGACAGTGAAGAGAGGCACTTCTGGTACTCCTTTCTTCCTTGTAACACTGTCTAAAGTCAAACACTATAAAACATGTGAAATTAAAATGGCATAAGCTCAAAGAAGCAGTTACAAATAGACAATCCTGGAAAAATTATCTTCATCAAATCATGAAGAGTTGGAAGTCACTGAAAGACTGAACAACATATAATCAAAATGCCATTTTATGCCTGGTGTGTTCTTTTGCAAGACATCTTGCTCTTTTTCATAATGGAAAGCTCCTTTGAAATAAATACAGCTATTTAAAACAATTTATTATGAACAGAAAACCTTTGAAAAATCTTTGGCGGGCCTACAGAAGATTTATATGCAACACTTCATGTTACAGATATGATTTTGAAGCCATTTTCCCAAAAGTAGCATGAAACAGTTGAGTATAGAGACGTAAGTTCTTATTTAGCGCAAAGCACTGCTTTCTGGAGATGACAATAAAAACTTAAATGATTAATCTACTTGTTGCTAAATTACATGGCAGCATGAGGAAAATCTAACAGGTAATAATATCATAGAATGAGTCTATGACAACGCACCACAGCCAACTCATTATGGTCAACTTGCCATGGCCAACTTGCCACATCCAAATTGCTGCGGCCAATTTGCCGATGCCAACTCACGCAGGACAACTTGCCGCAGGACAAAAGTTATATAATACTAGCTGTACCTGGCCACGCGTTGCTGTGGCTCTTGTTCACTCAGCCAACGGATGGCGCTGTTTTTCAAAAAAAGCATGTTTTTACCTGTCGGACATCTATATAATAGTAGGTATATAAAAACACGCGTGTATTCGAATGCAACGTTGTGTCAAAATTTCAAAGCAATCGGTGAAGAACTTTCGGAGATTTAAGATTTTGAACAAACGAACATTTACATTTTTATTTATATAGACTGAAGAAATTGTGAAATAGAATCATTAAAGAAATGATGCAAAAAGAGAGACGAAATGAAATACGAATGACAAAACATAAAATAATTTTTAATTATTTTAAATAATTAAATAAAATTGTTGAATTATCCTGTGGCAAGTTTTCCAATGGCGAGCTGGCTATGGCAAATTGGTAGCGGCAAGTTCACTATGGCAAGTTGTCCCATTCCGTCATAAGAATAGCCTACAATAACTTTTATTGATACAAACAAGTTACTTACAAAAGCTCCTTTCCTAAACCGGGAGTCCAATTTATCAGCTGGAGAAGAACTTAGCACATATTCGACCATGCTCACACCAAGGCCACCACTCTCTGATCGAGGAGATAAGACAGCGTTTACTTCACTTGTTCCATGAAAAACATGTCCAGGCTTTCTTTGAACCATAATAGGTTGTGACATGGAGTGGTCTATTTTAAATTTAAAAAAGAGACATTAAAATCAATATGCAAATTAATACAGCTTAGTTTAATGCAGATTTTTTCCATCACTGAACATTGAAACAGTTATTTCTCAAACTAAATTGTATATTTACATAATGACTTAAACACTTACGAGGTGTTGCCCAAGCAGTTTCTCTCCACTCATCACCAAGAAATATCCCTTTTTGTCCATCCTTTGCTGGATCATCTGGTTCCCAAAATTTTTTGGCAGGTAGCAGCTATTTTAAAAGAAACATCTTAAATTTAATGCTCATTTAATCAAATGCCTAGATCAGTGGTAGCAAACCTATGGCACGTGTACCAGAGGCGGCACGCAGAGCCCTCTCTGTGGGCACGGTCACTGTCGCCCCAGCCCCGCCTCCCCCACAGCCCCCTCACCAGCAGCCCCTCCGGAGGAGAGTCGCCCCTGGGCACGGCCCGCACGGAGCAGCGCAGCCAAGGACATTGCAGCCAGGCAGCAGGGACAAGACTCCGCCCTCATGCCCCGTCGCGCGTAGATACTGCGGGGTGCAGGTGGAGGGCGTGGCCACCCATGGCGCTACAGGGCTGTGGGCAATCTGCTGTGGCAGGCCATGGAGGCTGTGGGTGGCCCTGCAGGCAGGCAGGGCAGAAGGCGGGGGGGCAGGGCACTCCATGTCTAAAAGGTTCGCCATCACTGGCCTAGATGTATATTAATAAATTCTAAATTTATAGAAAGGAATCTGGAGTTTCTGCATTTATCTCTTTTGATATAAATGTATTTATTAAACAATAATGCATTTAATAAACCAATAATGCATTTAATAAACCAATAAACCAATAATGCATTTAATAAACCAATTAAACAATAATGCATTTAATAAACCAATAATAATGCATTTAATAAACCAATCATTACATGCTATACTTTTGTATTTGAGAAACATGATGGGCAGGTATGCTAATGTTGGTGCAGTGGGTAGATTGACTGTTAGATATAAAATGACTGCCTCAGTTATGAATTTTGCTTTGACTTTAAATAGTTTTATAGTTTCTACTGCTTTTATTTATCTTTAAATTTTGATTCCCACCTTTATTACTTTATAAGAAGATGGTGAACAAACTTAATACTCCTTCCTCCCATTTTTCCTATAACAGCCCTGTGAGGTAGGTTGGGATGAGTAAGTGTGACTGGCCCCAAATTACTCTCTTTTTGGATTGGTTTACTATTTTTTAAATTTATGAGCTGCCCAGAGTCTTGCATGGAGATTAACATCTATATAAATTTAATAAATAAACATGAACTTGAAATAGATGCTAAATGTTCTCCAACCAAATGATAGGATTACAGTTTCAAGAATGGTATACACTTCAATCAGGTCACATTCATACCAATTCCTTCTGGAAACTGGTTTTATTATAAAAAATGTTTTTAGGAATTAACAAGAGTCTACCTGTTATAAAGTTGTAGAATTGGAAGGGACAAGGATCATGTAGTCAAACTCTCTGTAGGCTACAGGAAAACAAGTTAACCCCCTTCATGAAATAACTCTAAATTTCTATATACTGTTTTTTATATTTTAACATTTTATTGTACACCACTCAGCATCCTGCTCTGATGGAGATGGGCAGGTCAAAACTGTGAAGAATGAATGTTTGGGCTCTTAAAATAATCTCCAGAGAGAAAGAGAATCCATAATATCCTTAGGCCAGGCATGTCAAACTCGTGACGTCACGTAACATTGCGTGACGTATTAGGACTTTTTCTCCATTGCTGGCAACGGGGTGGGTGCGGGCCGGCAGCTTGACATGCCTCCCTTAGGCAGACTATTCTTCTCCTGTGCAAATCTTATTGTCAAAAGGTTTTCTTTAAAGAGAATTTGGTAGTTGCAACGTGAACCTATTATTTCTGGTTTTGTCTTATGCAGTAATAGAAAGAGTTTCTAAATATCTTTTCTACAAGACCCTTTTAAGGATCTGAACACTGGCATTACCCTCAATGTTTGTTTCAAGCTGAACATCACAGGATCTTCCAGCCTTTTATCACAGAACCTTTGTCAAACAATCTTTGTCAGCCTCTTAAGAGCACGTCAATATATTTATAGAAATTTTGAGTCTAGAACCATATACAAGTCTGCAGACGTGGTTTCACCAGTAGGGGAGAGAATAAGAATTTCATGTGTATTTGACAATACTGTTTTTATAACGCTGCCCAAAGTTGCATTAGTCCTAGTAGCTTGCTAATATTGAGCTGGTTATCAGTGATTACGCCCAAGTTCTTTTCTGACATGCTTTCAAGCTATAAATCCTGCATCTTGTATATATAAGCCCTATATTTCTCTTTTCTAAATGTAATACTTTATATTTTTCCTGCTGAAGAACATTTTGTTTCTCTCCGCTGAGACGTCTAATATTTTCAGATTAGTTTGTAGTCTCATTCAAGCTTCCTGGAGTTGAATTTTGTGCAAATTGGATAAGCAACTCAACCCCAACATTAATAACATTTAAATAATACTTGCCTTTTGATAGATCCCCACTTGAACCCAATAGTTACTGCTCTCTAACTCAATAAAGAGCCACTTATGCTAAGAGTAATTTTGTCAGCCACTTGTAGACCCACCTTAACATGCTGCCATCCAAATCAGCTTGTCAATGAGAATGTCACATGCAATCTTGTAAAATGTTTGCTTAAAAAAGCTGACATTGAAACAAACATATCCACACCCTTTTCCACTAGCTACCTTGTCAAACGAGACAAGGTTAGTCTCACATGACTTGCTTTGGATATAGACATAAAAAAAGAGAATATGAATTAATTATAATTTCTTTGATATCTATGAAGATTTCATTTGGAGTAAACAGTGAGTCCATTGCCTCATTTGTTTTCCTCCTTCTACTGTTGTATTTGAACAAACCTTCATAGCTAGGTTTTGCCATTCATTAGATTTACCTCATTTTCCATCTTTCCCACATTTATGAATTGAAGCTTTGTAGATTTCCTTGGTCATTAGCTCTTGTTTCTGTTTCTAAGAAGCATGTAGTCCCAATTCCTTCATGAATTATTGTTGAGTGTGGTTAAATAGCTGCCTATTCACACTGAGGTCTTTAGCTATCTTGTAGTTTTCTTCCACTGCTCATGTTTGAAACTGTACTTTTTCTTTTCAGAAAAGCTCAGCTGGCTGCAACACCTCTGCCTTTAACTTCTCTTCCCTTGACATCCTCTTTACCATTTCTCGCAGCTTATTAAAACAGGCCTTTCTAAATTCACAGCTTATGTTTGACTTTTCTTTTGTTAAAATTAAGAATTCTAAGAATTATTGTTTAGGACTATATAAGAATGACATTAAAATTAAAAAGGAAAATAAATTGAAAAATTTCAAAACATTTATGGGCACAGATGGTCTGATGCCCATCAAGAGTTTCTACAGAGAAAACAGATACAGAAATATGAATTAACAGCTATAATATCACAGCAAACAGAATTAATGATAAAATGTTTATGACAGAAATTCTGGGAAACGGCAAAATCCTGGTAAGATCTTGGCTAATCACTTAAAAGCAATGGTTCCAATTATTACATGTGAGAGAGAGGAAATGTATAAAATGTCAATAGATATAAATTGTTAAATTTTAAAATTTTATTCAGAATTATATAGTAAACCATAGAATATATCAAATGAGGATATAGAGGTCTTTTTATATAAAATTATTTTACCACATTTAGATAATAGACAAAAACTTCATTATTTGCTCCACTATCTGATAGAGATTAAACAAATATTTTTAAAAATGGTAAGTGATAAAGCACCAGGATTAAATTGGCTCACTATTGAGTGGTATAAAAGATTTATTGATTTTTTTGATGCAAAGCTTGACCAAGAGATATCTGAAAAGGGAATTTTATCACCAGCTTTTCAAAAAGGTTATTAAACAATTATTATCCAAGATCATTGATTAATGTTGCAAAGATTTTATACCAGAGTTAGCAAATAGAAGGTGATTGTTATAAGATGACCAGTGTTTACAAAAATTATTCAAGCAGCAATCATCATTAGATGTAGATCTAATAGACTTAAATAAAGATCAGTTTGTAATTTTATAATTAAATGCTGAAGAAACCTTTGCCTGTACACATAAACAGTGCAAGTTTGCTGTATAAATAGATTCAGATTTCTTTTGGAAGTCATAAAATGGATTATGATATGAATCACACCCACAGCTGAGGTAAAGTTTCATAGCATGTTATCTCCTCCTTTCCCACTATTAGGAGGAACTAGAATAGGATGTCAACTTTTACCCTCCCTTTTTGATATCTCCATGGAACCCTCAGCTTGTGCTATTTAACAATATAGGGAGAATTATGTAGTTCATAAGTCAACTGGACAAACTGATTTTATTTGCAGATAACATTCTTTGGTTTATTTCTGAAGCTCATGCTACTATCCCAGTGTTAATGCAAGAGACAGATGCCCTTAGCAAAATAACAGAATTATTCTATAAACTGATCCAAATTGGAATTGATGCAAAATTGGGTAACCCATTGATTTAAGGCACATCAATTCCATATTTGTACTAAATTCATTAAATATTTAGGTATGTGTATCAGTAACATATGTTATAAATAAAATGTAGAAGTTTCTTCAGATATTGATATATGGGATTTATTAAAAGTTAATCTCTGGGGAAAGGTGAATGTTTTCAAAATGAATATTATTCCCAGATTAATTTATATTCTGAGAGGAATTTCCAATTTATATATCTGGAAAATATTTTCAGAAAATAAATTCTTTGTTTAGAAAAGAATTTCTACATTTGTAGCACCTTTGCTTGGATAGGCAGTATCAGGATCCAAATATACTAAAATTTTAGTTAACTCTGGAAACAATTGTGTCAGTTCAAAAGTTATGGAATGGAATGTCT
Source organism: Protobothrops mucrosquamatus (assembly GCF_001527695.2). Classification (NCBI taxonomy): domain Eukaryota; kingdom Metazoa; phylum Chordata; class Lepidosauria; order Squamata; family Viperidae; genus Protobothrops; species Protobothrops mucrosquamatus. Next base: position 204,591 of record NW_015388178.1, on the reverse strand, counting down.
AATAAAAGATTTAGCCCCTTTTTTCATATCAAATTGACTTTAGGAGAAACCTGACTTTAAAAATTGGGGAGGGAAATGGTGATATTGGGAAAATTGGATGGAAGTTGGGATATTGATTTAGGATTAATTGAAAGGTAATAAAGATGATTTTTTTACTCTGTGTTAAGAGAGAAGTCTCATTTATCATATGTAACCGAATGGCAACAGTTACAATTACAACCTTTGTTAACATTATTTGGAGGAGCAGCATTTTCAGCTTCAGATACATCTGAGACACTAGAGCAGGATGTCAAACTCACGACGTCACGTGATATCGCGCAATGTATCGCAACTTTTTCCCCATTGCCGGCAATAGGGTGGGCGCAGTTTTGTCATGACGCATCTGGCCTGCGGGCCGGCAGTTTGACATGCCTGCACTAGAGCAACTTGTTAAATCCTTTAAAACTAAATAAATCTATTAATTTTTATAAATATTTCGTATCAATAAATCAATTTGATATACACATGTTAAGAAATGAATGGAATAAAGAATTAGAAGTTCCTATATTGCAATTGGAGAGTGTCTTAACTTCTGTAGCAAAAGTGTTAATGGACCTCAAACTACCACTAATACAACAAAATAATATTTAGAACTATTTAGAACATAGAATCATAGGGGTTATTAGACTCCATTACATTTGAATAAAAAAGGATTTTTAAAAAACACTTGTTGGATATCTAATAAGGATGATGCTTCTTTAAAGCATAGATTTCTACAAAATCTATATTTGCCAAGTTTTGGGAGAAAGTACAAGTAGTCCTCGACTTATGACTATAATCAAGCCCAGAATTTATGTTGCTAAGTAAAACATTTGTTAAGTGAGTTTTACCTCATTATACTACTTTTCTTGCCACAATTAAGTGAATTGTTGCAGTTGTTAAGTTAGTAACCCGATTTTTAAGCAAATCTGGCTTCTCCACCAACTTTGTTTGGCAGAAGGTTGCAAAAGGGGATTGCATGACACCAGGACACTGCAACCATCATAAATATGAAGAAATGGCCAAGCATCCAAATTTTGATCACATAACATGGGGATGCTGCAATGGTTATAAATGTAAAAAACGGTCATAAATCACTTTTTCAGTGCTCTTGTAAGTTTGAACGGTCACTAAATGACCTGCTATAAGTCAAGGACTATCTGTAGTGGATTATGTAAACGCAACAAAGGCTAAAATTTTGAGAGGATACTAAACTGTTGACTATATACCTAGGCCATGGAATTTGAAAAATGGACAACATAAATGTATTCTCTGTGCCCATACCATTGCCAAAAGACTTTGCAACATTAGAAAGATAAATGTATAGAAAAAAAAAATAAGGGAAAGATAAATGTATGGCTCCTGGATTGAAGATCTGATTGCACTTGCCATTTATGAGTAGATTGCCTATAGACATAGACTTTGTATAGACAAATACAATGAAATATATCATTCATTTATACAGAATACAATAGGTTACAATTTATTGTCATATAAATGTACCTACTCCCACTCTTTGTTGTTATCCCCCTATAGCTGTCTAATATTCCTACTCTAATCCAAATCTTGATTTTTAATCTCTCTATTGATCTTTAGTTCTATTGTAACTATCTATTCTGCTCCCAGTCTCAGAAACTACCAAACTACCTCTTGCTTGGCTGTCTTTATTGATGGGCTAATTCCTGTTGTCAGCTCTCAAATCTGGACTTAACCACTCTGAAGCTGGGAGCACTAATGGTCCATCTGTCTGGACATTTGCTTCTTCTTTCAGTTTGGTCTATATTGCTGCCAAGTCCCTTTGGAGTTTTCAGCTACCAATGTCTTCTCTCCTACCTTTCAGTGTTACAGAAGAATTCTTCAGTCACTCACTGTAATCTCTCCCAGATAAATCAGACAGGTAGCACAATTAGATGACCTAATTCTACTTTACTGCAAGGCTATATTAAATTTGCAAGTTTGAAGGTACAAACTTCCTGCCACCACTTTTAACTGTTTGATCAATTAGATCAGATCCTAGGTTTCTTTTCCTGACCATAAGCCACTGGGGGCTCCTCCTTCTCTTATCCAATTGTTTCCTAGGCTGCATCTCTTCCCCTTATCCCCTAAGGTTATCCACCCATTCCATTACATTCTCTCAATGCAAACTTGTATATCTTAATATACATTGCTAGCTATAGTTCCTTCTCTTTCTTGTTTCATCCTTATTCCTCCAGTTTTCCTTTTTTCCCATTAACTTTGTCAGCTGCTTAAAGTTATTCTGCATGACTATATGTACTTGTGTGTTTGTGTAAGGAAGTACTATATATTAGAGAATAGTTTGAATGTGTGCATAAACATCATTTGTATATAATATGTATATTGTGAGTACATCTATATATACAAGATACACACTCCCATAGATTGGGTTAATTTATGTCAATTAAATGAATTAAATTAAAGCACTTTTAATCAATAGTCAGTGTTTATTAATTCAATTAACATTTTGTTCTGTACACTTTTTGGAATGTACAAAAACATGTATGCATAAACCAAATGAATTACACATGCACACATTGAAGAAATTATACTCAGGATTGGTTTCAGGGAGAGATGGCAGCACAGGAAAGATTGGCAGAATGGAGAATTTTTGGCAAGTTTATACCTTGTCTTATTTTATTTTTTAAAAAGGACTTCCTTAAATTAAAGGAAATCTTTCTTTTAGGTGAATATGGAAATTGTAAATCCAGGGAATAATTAACACTATGTCACTGCACCAAAATGTTTTTTTTTAATTGTTGTAATCCCATGCAGAATAAGAAATTTGCATGAAACAAGTGTTAAGTCTCTGTATTCTAATAAATAAATCTATGATTTGCATATTCCAAGAACTTCTTTTCCTTGCACTCTCAGTTAAAGAATAAACATTATTATTTTTTGTTTAAAAACATAAGTGAAAACCCTTGCGGGAATACCCTACAATAATTAAACTTTTATTAACAAGCAAAAACTCAGTTTTTTCAAATGAGAATTATGTTAAAATTGATCTCATTTGTGCATATATTATTATTAAAATAATTATGAGGGTGAAGGTTCATTCTCCGAGCTTGTGGGTTGCTTTCTGAACATTTTGTTACCAGGCTAGGTAGCATCTTCAGCAGAGTTTAGGGGATGTCAGTGTCAAATAATTGTATTGTGGAAGAATGTTTATATATTCTAAATAGAGTAACACTTTCAGGCCTTAGAATTTGCAAGTACAAATAAATATAAATAAATATTCTATAAATTGCATTTTTAAATATTTACCTCTCCCATTCCCCGAGATTCTAATGCAAGAGCTTGAAACTCATGATTCATTTCATCCACAGAGCAAACCTAAAGAAGAAATGGGAAAAATAAATAAAAACGGAATACTGATTGATTTTATATGAAATGTTATGCAATACCAGATTGCACAATTGCAAAGTACAGATGATACTACTGAACTATTTCATTTTAAAGCAATGATGTAGTTTTTCCTAATTGTTTCCATTATCACTTATTTTTATGAAAACATTTCTTATAAATTATATTATGTGCCTTCAAAATAAATATTAAAACTTTGTGAATAAATATCTGCCACATTCAAATATTAAGGAGTTTTAAAAAATACAAACTACAAACCCAGAACATTAAATGAGTTTATATTGAGAAACATCTATATGACACAACTGAAATATGAATCAATCATTCTAACAAATAACATTTCAAGGATATATATTCATTTTGAAACAATACATGCAAATTTGATTATTATTTGTATTTAAAGATGCAGAAGGGCTTTCTCCTGCCCCATGCACACTCCCAAATTCTGTTCCAGGTTTTTATCCAGCCCATATGTTCCCCAGACAGGAAATAAAACTAGTCAAACAAGGAAGACACAGTTCTGTTCTTCAATGGTTCCACCCATTCCTTACTAATTATTTCAAGGAAAAAATCAGGAAGAGGCAATCTCCAGTCTGGCGTGGATGTGCCTGGCACCTCTCTGATCTTTTTAGTTATGTAAGCAGTAGCACTCTGCCAACTTTTTGACTTTCACATTGTAGGCATCTGACTTGAACATGCTCTGGAACCTTTGTGCCAAAGTGTGTTTCCATCTTCCTTGTCATAGCTATTCTTTTCTGAGAACCAGCCTTTGGCCCATTTGATCTCCTAGATCTCGCACTCACCCACTGTGTCTCTCAGGAACTTTCCTTTCCATTTAAGGAATTCAAAGTTGAGTTTGGATAAGAGTTTCTTCTGTTTGATTCCTTTGCTAATTCTCTTATTGGGTCATTTAAGAAAGACGACCCTAATATCTTTAAATAAAAAAAGGGAAGTGATGGTTGAGGCTCCTCAGGATAAATAAGCTCTGAACTGCTTTGGACCTGTCCAATAATTGATTCAGCACCAAGAACTCTGTTGTTTTGCTTGATGTTTGGGAGATTGCAGTTTGTATCCATCTGACTCCACTGGGAACTGCTCTTTCCCATAATTCTAGGGCTGTCCATTAGGTTTAACCAGCCCCAAGTGTCCCTCAGTTATAGCCAAGCCTGAAGCATCTCTAATTCAGTAATCTCATCTTGACACTTAAAGGGGGGGGGGGGGGAGAGAAGACACATATCCTAATGAAGAAGCTGCAGAAGGCTTTTTGTTGCAGACAACTGGAATCTCTACCACAGCCATTAGCCAGCACTGGATGGGAGATTACCTGGAAACTGAATTTACATCTTTATCTGCCAGTTCCTGTTGGAAGAGGGGAGGGCCATCAAAGGGCACCACAACTGAAACCAACTATGTTACTCAAACTGCTTGTGCCTCTCTGCAGTCAGTCCCAGGAGCATTGAGCCATATGATTCTCTATTGCTTGTGATGGGAGGTTGCTTGTGATGGGAGGGAAAGCAGGTCTTCTACAGCTAGTGCCAGTCAATATGTTGGACTCTTGCAGGAAGTATACAGAGATGATAGCAGACTAAACACGCAAAAACTAGGAGGAGACGAGGGACTTCTGTCCACTGCTCAATGGGGGATCAGAGAAGAACCCCAATAGAATCTCTTTGCCTGATTGCAGCTAACACAGCTATTTTCCATTAATTGGCTCTCCATGACTGGAGACAAAGAAGCAAAGAGTACTGATGCTAAAGTTGTCTGCTTGCCACTTTGGAAGCCCTCTGCTTCCAAAAAGGATTTCCCTCCCCTTATCTTTTTTTAAACCACTAGGCCTGAGAATGGTACCAAAGGGGAAAAGCCTTTTGTGGTCTGCAGAAGGCAGAACTAAGATTGAGAAGCAGTTAGCTGTCACCAGATGGCAAAGAACATTAAGCACTGCCTTCTAGCTAGAAAAGGTGATGTTAAACCTTTCCTGTTGGCTCCTTCTTCTGGTAACCAAGAAGAGCTTTATTTTTCTTAGAATTCTCTGATGTAAGCCAGAGTTCATGCTTCCCTTAAGCTGTTCAGATCCTAAGGGAGCAAAACATCCTCAATCCATGACACTATCACCTTCAAGCTTGAGAAATGGTATGAAGTTCCTATTGTATTATCTGTGCAAATAAATTCTTTAAAAGAATTTTCTGCATATTATTTAATTAGAATGTACTTTTTGAAATAGTTTGAATATTGTATAAATATTCTGTAGTATACTTATTGTACAAGTAATAAGTACTTCCCTATTAGAAATTGTGTATTTTCACTTATATACACTCTTAAAAAGAATGCAGTGACAGCCCCGAAATGAAAGGAGAACATTATTTTTATATAATTTGACTACAGTTATCAGTTTTGAAAAAAATAACATGTAAGACTAATATGAAAACCCAGATTTGGGACCAGGTCTCTATAAAGGGAACTAGAGAATAAAGACAATAAGATTAAGTTATAATTAACCCAAATTCCTTATCATGAAGATGGTAGGGAAGTAATATTTTAGTTTAAAGTGAAAAACTCATAAATGAAAATCTTTAGCAATGGTTTCATCACTATAACCTTGTTAAGGGACTTGCTATAATAAGTATGCCTCTCCAGCTTCTCTTCTATTCAAAAATAACTTGTCTAAAATAACTTAATGATTCAAATACTATACTAGACAAATAGGCACAGAACCAAATATTGTGATGCATATAGATCTTGTTAATGTATTTCTACTGTAAAAGTGGTCAGCAACAAGACTCCCACAATTTTTTAACATTAAAAAAGTTGTCTAGTTTTAAAATGTTGGAAATGGTTATACTCTCATAAGATCACCAGATCCTACAAAAATTCAGTTATTTTTAATCTTTATTTTTTTTACATGGGTGTGCAAGCTTAGGACAAAACAATTCCAGTTTACAAAAGTCTGTCAGAGTTGCATCCTTTCACAGTAGAATGGAAGATGAACCACTTAAAGAGTTCTGTCCTAGGGAATAATGAGAACTTGAAACAAACCTTTGCTCCATCAATTTTTGTCAGAGGTTCACAAAAACATCACTTGGAACTCAGGCTATCTGCACACTTCAGGGTTTTTTTGTTCCTGTGAGATTGCATATAATTCAATCTGCCTGAAAGAAGGGCTGTCTTCTATTTTAATAATATTCAACAAACTCTTAAAACTCAAACTTCTAGCATACTCGGCATATCTGAAAAATTCAAAGTATTTTCACATTTATGAAATGTGGGAATGGATAAAAAGAGCAGAGATACTCCAAATGAAATCTATGTTGTATTACAATATTAAAGATAGCATAGAAGGCAAAATACATTCTTAGAATTGTTCTGCCAATGAAAATTTGCAACATGACAGAATTGTGGTACGGGTATCAGCAGTATATCACATTTATAGTACTATCTATATTCTCCCAGATTCTCCCATTTTACTTCAAACCAATGAATTAGCTAGCACAAGGTAAATTCATGAATTCCATGGGTATGAAAAAAATAATGACAAAATTAGTGTCCCAATAGAAACATACAAAACTCAGTAATTCAAGAATAGAGTAGTCTGAAACATAACAGATCCTCCTCTAGACCATGCTGCTCTTAAATACAGTTTGCTGGTTTCTGAAAGTAAATTGTTTGAACCAGAAGTGAGTTGAAATATCCCAAGGTTTCAGTTGAAGGATTTACTTCAAGAAATTGCTTCGCCATTTTCTGGTTTGGCGGCCCTCTGACCATTTTTCATGCTTACAAGCATTGCAGCATCCCCATGGTCAGTGATTTACATTTGGATGCTCGACAAATGACTCACATTTATGATGGTTGCAGTGTCCCAAAGTCATGTGATCACCTTTTGTGGCCTTCTGAGAAACAAAGTCAATGGGGAAACCAGATTCATTTAACAATCGTATTACTCATTTAACAACTGCAGCGATTCACTTAAGAACTGTGGCAAGAAAAGTCGTAAAATGGGGCAAAACTCACTTAACAAATTTCTCACTCAACAACATAAATGTTGGATTCAACTGTGGTTGTAAGTTGAGGACTACCTGTAATTATCCCCTATTCGCAAGCCCTTCACCCATATATGAATATCACTTTTTCTCCAAACAACATCATTAATGTTCCTCATCAGAAGGAATTATTATCCTTCAACTACAAAAGATGCATTTCAAATAGGTGGACTTTCTGGTGACAAAAGTAATGTCTTCCACTCTAATAATTATAGCTACAGGGTCAACACTCATTGCCCTTATTTGGCTTGCAGCACCAAAACCAGAACGTAAGAAATAGACCAATCTATAATTTAACTACATGCCACAATCAACTCTGCAAACAGGAAAGGTACATGGCCATATCTATTACTTATGACCACAAGTGAGCCCCAAATTTATGCTGCTAAACAAGATAGTTGTTAAGTGATTTTTGCCCCATTTTACCACCTTTCTTGCTACAGCTGTTAAGAGATTCAATGCTAGTAAGTAATGTTAAGTAATTCAATGCTAGTTAGTAACGTGGCTGTTAAGTGAATTTAGCTTCCTCATTGATTTTGCTTGTCGGGTCACAAAAAGTAATCACATGACTCCAGGCCACTGCAATTGTCATGAATACATACCAATTGTCAAGTGTCCAAATTTTGATTATATGATCACAAGGATGCTGCAACAGTCATAAGTATGATAAACAGTCATAAGTCTCTTTTTTCAGTGCTATTATAACTTCAAATAGCCACTAAATAAATGACTGTAAGTTGAGGACTACCTTTACAGGCTTTAATACTGGTGATGAATGTTGGTGACTTCATTCACTTTCTTCTAATTTCTTGACCAAAATATAACCCACTGTGCAACCAGGAACTATGCAAGTGCTGAACACTGTTCTTTCCTCAGTTTATATTTCGCTCTTCATAGACTGCACTCCATGGTAACATGACCTCTACAGCACACTTAGTTCCATACAGAAATGAAAGACCCACTTTGTGATTAAGAACTTTCCAGAAAGTCTTCTTCTACAATTCACATGATTGTAGCATACATGATTGGATCTTTAGCCTGAGCAACATATGCCTGGCATTTATATTTCTGTCATGCTCAACCACATGGAAACTGTCCTCTGATATTTACAGTATGGGTTTCAATCCATCAGTTCAGTTATCTTTTGCCTCTGACATCAATGATACCGATCAAGCAAACAAGCTAGTAAAAGTTGCTTGTCCATAGGCAGGGTTCTTTGCTTGTTCAAATTCCCTATACTTCACATTTTTTTCTTTTCTGAACTGAGCAGGGACATACATTTTCAATGTGGGAATTCCAACCAAAAAAAGCTATATGAGTCTTCTTCCTTTTATCTGTGCACCATGATTAAAACAAACAAAGCTAGTAAGTGTTATGTAAGGTACAAGAAGACATCCAATTTTTTTTCTGGACTAGCACTGGTAGGTTCAATCTTGGCTGAGTCACAGGCATTGTTATATCACTATGAAAGAAAAAAGACCCAACTGCCACTAGAACACTATCTCTTTCTAGGTCTTGAATAATATAGAAAAACAATGTTTGCAAAGATGTGATTAATGTGAGCTGCAAGGACATTAACAGCTGTGGGTTGGGGGTTTTAAGCATTATGCTTTCTCCCCTTGAGTCCTAGGCTTAATACACAGAAAATATCACAGCTATTGAAGCTTTGCCATTTATTCCCATGAGTGTTTCTTGAAAATAGTTTGTCAACACAAACTAGAGAATAAAATTATTGTGAATGTAGGGCAGCACCTCTCCTTCCAAATGTCCCTTCCATTCTATTCCACAAGAAGTTGCTTTGAGTGACAGTCCCTAAATTTGATATATAAATAAAATAAAAATAAGAGCCAGAATAGCATCAGGACAGAGTATTTGGGAGAGGGGCATTAATTGGACATACTTTTTCAAATGCTACTCGACACAGAACTCTATACAGAAAGTAGAGTGGCTACTCTTAATATATGTTATTTCTAGATACAGTACAAAGATTTTGGTTTGTTTTTTAAATGAATATTCAATTTTACTGAATCATGAAGAATCTCCAAGCTAACAGTGTTTCTTGACATAGATAAACCCTATAGGTCACTCTGTGAACAAATGCATGTTTATATATTCTGTCCCTCCAACAATAAATAATCTAGATTTTTCAATAAAATGTACAATAAAGTGTACTGTTTAAACTACCCATTTTTAAACAATACGAATTGTATTATTCAATATATAGTGAAAGGAACGTCAAGAATTCTGAAAAAAGTTTTTCTAATTGTAACATTAGTTAAAATAAAATTTACTGTCATCTGCATCATATGTACCCTACAAAAATATTTACTAAATACAAAAAGGGAAAATGCTATTCAGAACTATATTTATATATTTTAAACAAATGCTATTTGCTTGTTTTATTCACACATCACACAGATTTGAGTTACTTGGATTTAAAATTGCACAGTGAAACACATGCTTATCTGTCTGGCTTTATGATTCACAAATATATTAGAATATATTATTTTTTAACCCAGGCATAGTTCAAGGACTTTTTTTTAACAGAGTTCTCTTGTTACACCCTAAAACTATAGTACACAATTTCCCCACACTATTTATTTCCTGTTTGTTGACCTTTGTTGTATCATTTATAATATCTGGCTGCACTTTCCAGAGATTTTCCCCACAGGCACCAAAACAAACAGTTCTTACACATTTCATTTCATTTAAGCTTTAAAAAAATTCTATAAGAATGGAGTGTTCAACTAGACCAAATACTACAATCAATATAATAGCACAACATATTGAACTGCAATCACCAGCCAATATTTTAGCCTAATATGTTCTGTGAACCTAACTCACAAGTCACCTTACAGTTTAAATATACAGTGCCCTACAAATACAGAGAATGGAACCAAGTAGATCACGTCTAAATTAACAGCCGAAGTGTCCCTTGGAATCGTTCAATTTGCTCTGTATTTTCTTCCTAAGAATTATTATCTTATAAAAGAAGCGTCTCCAAAGGATCATTTATAATCCAAAGTGCCAAACAAACCATATATCTATTTACAACTAGGACTACTACAACAGACCTTTAAAATACTGAGGCTGTCCCTTTCACACATTTTCAAGCAGAAGGGAATTCTACCGATTATTCTCTCCACTTCAAGCACTGTTTTTCCTTTCCATGCATTCATTCACCCTTTCTCAGGTTAACAACAGACGACAATGAAAAAGCAAGCGACCAGTTGCCATTCAGATTCCCTGCTTTAAAAGACCCATGGCTAAGATTCTGACATTTTAGCTATCCAACGTTAACGCTTGCAGGGAGAAACGCCGAGCATGCAGACAAATCCTGTCTCCGAAACAAAGAAAAACATTTATTCACAACCGATCCACTGTTATCTTCAGAGCCCCCATTCCTCCCCTTCCAGGCGCTCCATTTCCCACCAAAAGAACAGGCCCTCAAACACGCCTTTCTGCAAATGATGTCCGCACGGTCAACGCTCCCCCCACCCCTCCGTTTGCCCCACACGTCCAACCTCAGACTTGGTGGGGAAAATCAGAGGGGTGGAAGAGCTGAAAGCACACCTCCCAACGAAAAACAACACCACCACCCCAGTTCCCTCCTAAACGGTCCTTCCATTAAAAAAGATCGCCTGCCGCTTCCACCATTCTCTCTCCTGTTTATACGCAAGCCGCGTCGTCTTGGACTCCTCCTCGGCCGAACGCAGCCCTAACAATGAGAGAGAAAACGGAAACAAACCCACCCGGTCAAACGTTCCTACTAGCACCATACTGGCTCGTTCCAACCACCACACCCACACGGGACCGTCTTCCTTTCTTCTCTCGGCTTGCACGCTCCCCCCACCCCCCCACCCCTTTACACGGACGGCTTCCTCCTCGCTTCGGCCAGCCCGGGCCTGCCTAACAGGCCTGCTTCCCCCGCAACACAAAGGAAGGTGGGGGGGGGGGAGAGAAGGAAGGAAGCGAGGCTGCGCGAAACCACCAGCCAGGCCCGGGCAGCTGCAGCCGCTCTTTCCTCGGGACCGAAACAAAAGAACGTGGGTGAGTGAGNCTGCAATCACCAGCCAATATTTTAGCCTAATATGTTCTGTGAACCTAACTCACAAGTCACCTTACAGTTTAAATATACAGTGCCCTACAAATACAGAGAATGGAACCAAGTAGATCACGTCTAAATTAACAGCCGAAGTGTCCCTTGGAATCGTTCAATTTGCTCTGTATTTTCTTCCTAAGAATTATTATCTTATAAAGAAGCGTCTCCAAAGGATCATTTATAATCCAAAGTGGCAAACAAACCATATATCTATTTACAACTAGGACTACTACAACAGACCTTCAAAATACTGAGGCTGTCCCTTTTCACACATTTTCAAGCAGAAGGGAATTCTACCGATTATTCTCTCCACTTCAAGCACTGTTTTTCCTTTCCATGCATTCATTCACCCTTTCTCAGGTTAACAACAGACGACAATGAAAAAGCAAGCGACCAGTTGCCATTCAGATTCCCTGCTTTAAAAGACCCATGGCTAAGATTCTGACATTTTAAGCCATCCAACGTTAACGCTTGCAGGGAGAAACGCCGAGTATGCAGACAAATCCTGTCTCCGAAACAAAGAAAAACATTTATTCACGACCAAATCCACTGTTATCTTCAGAGCCCCCATTCCTCCCCTCCAGGCGCTCGATTTCCCACCAAAAGAACAGGCCCTCAAACACTCCCTTTCTGCAAATGATGTCCGCACGGTCAACGCTCCCCCCACCCCTCCGTTTGCCCCACACGTCCAACCTCAGACTTGGTGGGGAAAATCAGAGGGGTGGAAGAGCTGAAAGCACACCTCCCAACGAAAAACAACACCCCCCCTCCCAGTTCCCTCCTAAACGGTCCTTCCATTAAAAAAGATCGCCTGCCGCTTCCACCATTCTCTCTCCTGTTTATACGCAAGCCGCGTCGTCTTGGACTCCCCTCCTCGGCCGAACGCAGCCCTAACAATGAGAGAGAAAACGGAAACAAACCCACCCGGTCAAACGTTCCTACTAGCACCATACTGGCTCGTTCCAACCACCACACCCACACGGGACCGTCTTCCTTTCTTCTCTCGGCTTGCACGCTCCCCCCCCCACCCCCCCCACCCCTTTACACGGACGGCTTCCTCCTCGCTTCGGCCAGCCCGGGCCTGCCTAACAGGCCTGCTTCCCCCGCAACACAAAGGAAGGTGGGGGGGGGGCGGAGGGAGGGAAGGAAGCGAGGCTGCGCGAAACCACCAGCCAGGCCCGGGCAGCTGCAGCCGCTCTTTCCTCGGGACCGAAACAAAAGAACGTGGGTGAGTGAGCTGCTGTGTGGGACGGGAAAAGCGCGCGGGAGGAGCGGGGAGGGGGGGACCCTGTTGCTCCTCCCTCGCGCGCTGTCCCTCCGTTCCATCCACCCCCCCCCCCAAGGCTGGATACTCACGAGCTGGGGTGAGCGGGCAGCGCTGTTTGTTGTAACGGACACGGAAAGGAGGGGGCTCCCTCTTCCTCCCGGAAGACTCTTGCCAACAACGATCCAATTGCCCCCTCCCTGCCACCCTTGCCTTCCTGCCACCGCCCCTCCCCCTCCTCCTCCTCCACCACCACCTCCACCTCTGCCGCCGCCACCGTCGTTGTCAACGGGAAGAAAGCTCACAACATGGCGAGTGAAAGACAGAAAGAGAGGGACGGACATACACAGCGGCGGCGGCGGCGGCGGCGGGCCACTACTGCGCATGCGTGCCGCCGATCCATCGGCGAACGCCGGCACAAGGAGATTAGGTAGGATGGGTTAACTTGACAGCGTGCGCGCGTGCGGACGCGTGCGTCCCGGCGCATTTCTCCGAAGCGTGCGGCGCTCGCTTCGCGTCTGCTCTGCGCGTGCGTACGACGAAGATCGACGTGGGAGTGAGGGAAGGGAACACCCAAACAAAGCAGATACCCGTCGATCAAAGAGCGCGGGTCGTCGTAATGTAGTAGAAAGACTTCCGGCCCTTGACTGCAGTCGGTTTAAAGTGGGATGCTACTGCAAGGGAAAGGGCGTGAAAAGTCAAAGCTGCGCAAGTGTAAAGGTGCCTTTTAATCGAGTGTTCAGAAATCATTGGACTTCTCCTCTGAACAGGCACGCAAAATTGCTACCTGTGAAGGGTCACACTTCATCAGCAATCCACAGTCAAGGTCACCTGCAGCACCCGTTTGTTCTTGTGGCATGCTCATTTATTTCTCACTCCCTTCTTAGAATCGGGGACATCTCACAATCATTTTCTCAGCGCACTTTTCAAGAAGAATGAAAATACAGGAGCAATTCGTCAACTGATGGATAGTTTGAGTGCCACCACACACACACACACACACACACACACAGAGGTATTTTGAAAAACACATATGATGTCGCAGTTGCGACTGCTAAGCCTGTGGATGGCTCTAGTTTGAGCTGATACAGGCAAAAGATTCCTTTCTCCCATATTTGGGCCGACAGGGTGCACCAAACTCAAGATAACACAGAGGTATATATATACAGGTAGTCCTTGACTTACAACAGTTCATTTAGTGACCGTCCGAAATTACAGCAGTACTGAAAAAAGTGACTTAAGGCCTTTTTTCACAAGACCATTGCAGTATCCCTATGGTGATCAAAATTCAGATGCTCGCAACTGACTCATATTTATGATGGTTGCAGTATCCTGGGGTCATGTGATCACTTTCTGTGAGCTTCTGACAAGCAAAGTCAATGGGAAAGTCAGATTTGCTTAACAACCATGCTACTAATTTAACACTTGCAATGATCCACTTAACTGGCAAGAAAAGTCGTAAAATGGGTCAAAATTCACTTAACAACTGTCTCACTTAGCAACAGAAATTTTGGGCTCAATTGCAGTTGTAAATTGAGGACAACTCTACCTTCTCCAGGATGATTTGGCCTGGCCCTTCAGGACTTCCTACAATGCAACCATTGCTGCTGTAATGAAATCCATCCACCTTGCTACAGATCACTCTCTTCCTTTGCACCTTTTTTAGCATTTCACACTTCTCAAAAGAGATAGGGTTCTTGCATGAGGTATGCAGAATATGATCATTTCAACCTGTTCATTTGTTCCCAGGTGAGAACTCTGGGTTGACGTGTTTAGCAATCCCTTTGTTTGTTTTCTTGGTATCCATGATATTCTCATCATCTCCAACAACAAAGTTAGCAATAATTTTTCTGTCTTGCTTCTACAAAGTCTAATTTTCACTTCCAAAGTGTTTCAGGGAAAATGACTGCATGCACAATTCTGATCTTTGTGTAGACATTTCAGGATATCTGAATATCATTTCCAAGGCCTTCATCGCTGCTCTACCAAGTGCTAGCCTGTGGTGCATTTTAAAAATTCTGGTTCCTTATGATTATGTGACATAAATATAATAAGTAATTATTGGTAGTATTGATTAATAATGGTACTTATTATTAAAATAATTAATAATTGACAAATTTTCCATCTGTCAATTGCAAAAGGCCACACTGCTTGGTGGAGCTGCACATGTATTATGTACATTACAACATGTACATTACAACGTCCTAGGTTTTGGGGAAGAACTCAATGTGCATGAAAGCCAACACCAGGTAAAGAACTGACAACTATGATCTCATTTTCTGAACAGATACATTTTTAATATATTTATTATAATTTTATAATGCAGTGTAATTTAAATATTTAATATAATTTATCACATAATAATAAAGTTATATGCATAATAATGTATAATAAGTGGAATAAAAAGCCAGTTTGGTCTACTGGTTAAGGCAGGAAGGAGTATTAGATCTTTTAAAAGTGTATTCATTGCTGCTGTAATTATCGCTCTGTAGAAGATGCATTTTCCTGTGTGCTTCACTTTAGCTTGGCGCACCTGGTGGGGAAGAATACTCATGTGCGAATGCTGTTTGTTGATTTTAGTTCGGCATTCAACACAATCATTCCTCAGCATCTGGTGAACAAACTGGGCCTATTAGGTTTTAATACTCCTTTATGTAATTGGATACTTGATTTCCTTATTGATGGGCCCGAGTTGGTGCGAGTTGGAAAGAAAGTTTCCAATTCCATCTCCTTGAGTACGGGTTCCCCACAGGGCTGTGTCCTGAGTCCGTTGCTGTTCACCTTGATGACTCATGACTGCTGTGCCAAATCTGTTACAAATCATATTGTGAAGCATGTAGATGACACAGCAGTGGTGGGTCTTATCCTGGATGACAGTGAAGATGCTTATAGGGAAGAGGTGAAGGCTCTGGTGGACAGGTGCAATAAAAGTAACCTGGTTCTAAATGTTGATAAAACAAAGGAGATTATTGTAGATTTTAGAAAGAGCCGGCATAGTCATACTCCACTCAGTATCAAGGATGCAGCTGTAGAGGTGGTCAACAATATTAAGTATCTGGGTGTGCAGATAACTAACAATCTGAATTGGTTTCTCCACACTTCATCCTTAGTGAAGCGTGCAAACGCAGCGTCTGCATTTCCTGCATCAGATGAGGAGAGCACATCTCTCTCCTTCTCTCCTGGCCACCTTTTACAGAGGCATTTTAACAAACTGCATCACTTTCTGGTTTGGTGGCAGCAGTGCCTCAAATAGAAAACCCATACAGAGAATGGTAAGGACAGCTGAGAAGATCATAGGAAGCTCGCTTCCTGGTATTCAGGATGCTGCTAATAAGCATTATGTGCTTAGAGCTCAAAGCATTGTTAAAGACCCCACTTCACGGTCTGTTTCTATTGCTCCCCTCTGGGAGGAGGTTTTGAAGTATGTCTAGCAGGACTACCTAATTCTGTAATAGCTTTGTTCCCTATGCCATCTGTCTGGTAAACTCACAAGATTCTTTTTTCGCCATGTACATTTATACATAATCTGAACTAGACTGTGTTGTTCCTCTGTGTCATATAATATATGTGGGTATATGCATAATTCTGTATTTA
Organism: Protobothrops mucrosquamatus; assembly: GCF_001527695.2. NCBI lineage: Eukaryota > Metazoa > Chordata > Lepidosauria > Squamata > Viperidae > Protobothrops > Protobothrops mucrosquamatus. The sequence goes on along the minus strand of NW_015388178.1, from coordinate 188,198 downwards.
TTTTTGTCTTATTTATGTAGTGTATATTGGAGGTGGTGACCCTTTGAGAGCTGTATGCAACGAAATTTCATTTTAATGTACGCCAGTTAGTATACATTCAAAGTGACAATAAAATTATTCTATTCTATTCTATTCTATTCTATTCTATTTATTCTATTCTATTCCTCTCTTTTCCCACCTTTCTCGTCTATAAAGCCAAGTCTTTGCATTTGTTCTGACATCCTCTTGTGTCATATTAAAAGTTACCATTAATTCTGTCCTGCTTTGTTAATTGTAAACCATTTTGAGATTTCTTTTTAAACTGGAAGTACCATAGAATTTTAAAAATAAATAAATAAAATGGCCAGAAGCTTTTGGAGGGATTCTGGGAACTGCACCCAAAACCTACGGAGACATATAGCTCCTATGTTATCCTGGCCACAGCCAATATGATAATTTATTTCTGTTTGCTTGATGAAGTTATAGAGTTGCAACATGAAGCTCCCCTCAAAGCCTGTGATTAACAATTTTTGGAAGTTGTGGCAACCAAATTGTAATGTTTATAATGGTAGGAAAAGCACTTTATATTTGTACGGATTGCATTTTATTACGGTAAGTTAAAATCAAAAAGGAAAGGGAAAGGGAAAGGAAAGGAAAGGAAGTTTGGTTGGTTGTCTCCTGGTCTCCCGTTGTTCTCTCCTGGTTATGCCCCAAAAAACATTCCAAAGCCCATCTGTGCAGTCCAGCTATAAAGGAATTGCAAACAAAACCAGAGTTATCAGGGCATTGCATGCCAGTGTATGTCCAGTATTACGTCTAGTCTGTGCATTATTATCCAATTTTACACTCTAAATATAACAGCTAATCCTTTCCAGTCTAAACATGAATAATTATGTAGTAGAAGTGGCAAAATATGCAATACAAATAATATTTTCCAGACCAACAGTCTTTTCGCCTCATTAAAAAGAAAAAAAGAATCTGCATCTTAAAACCAACTTTATGTCAGGCTGGTTGCGTAGCAGTTATTTTGAGCATGTAATAATGCATGTACTGTAAGATCTACTTTGAACAGGTTAAAAGAAATGCCCATAATCAGTTTGTTGTTGTTTTTTTAAAAAATCTGCAATTATTGCTTTAGCATCTTTTGACTGAGATTATCTTATTAACTATCATAATTGGCTTTATTTTCCTATTACAGGTTTAAGACTCAGAACCCTACTTTATATGTCATTATTGGTGCAAAAGCATGCACATTTTTCTTTAATTGCAATTTATGCTCTTTACAGTAATTTTATTTCCTTAAATGTTACTATTTACTAGTTTGAACAGTTGCAAGTTGTAGCTGTGGAGCTGCTGACTGCAGCGGGGGTCTAACAAGTTAGGTTATGAGCAGCAGCACCATTGGACATTTCTTTTTTAAAATTAGGGACCCACTCCATGGATGGGGTAACCAAAATGTTAGGAAGCATTCATTCTTTTCCCAGAATACAGATACAGATGTCCTCTCCAGAGCAGGCCTATCATCAGTTTACACTCTGTTGATGAAAGCCCAGATGTGCTGGGCAGGCCACGTTGTAAGGATGCCAGACCATCGCATCCTAAACAGCTCTTCTATGGTGAGCTATCTCAAGGAAAGTGATCGCACGGGGGACAAAAGAAGCGATACAAAGACACGCTGAAAGCATCTCTCAAGTCCCTGGATATCGATACCATCTCTTGGGAATCTCTGGCGCATGATCGACTGACATGGCGCACCCTGGTTTACCAGGGTTGCCAGACATATGAACACAGAAGGACAATCTTGGCACAAGAGAAGCGAGCGCTCCGTAAAGCCAGAGCTGCAAATGCTGAAGCAATAGTGTCCACATTTCTCTGTTCAGTATGTGGCAGAACATTCCGTGCTAACATCGGTCTCATCAGCCATCTACGGACACACCGCTGATGGCCCATAATCCATAAGATGTCAAGGTCTTCATCGAAATCGATGGACAAACAACATTCCCCACTTGTCAACTGCCTTATATAGTGACCGTTCAAAGTTATAAGAGTTAAAAAAATAATTTGCGACCAGTCCTTTCATTTACAGTCATCTGTGCGCCGTAGTCCCACGATCACCATTCATTCAGCTGATATACATTCCCAATCATTGCGGCATCCTATGGTCACATGATTGCCATTTGTGAGCTTCCCAACTGGATTCCAACAAGCAGAATTAATGAGAACACAGAAATGAAACTGTCGGTTGTAGTCACGTGATGTCTCACTTAACGACCATGTCGATTCATTTAATGATGGAACCAGAAGTGTGATGGTGTATGTAAGTCTGGTGTAGTCAGATGATTTTTTTGCTTAGCAACCGCAGTACTTAGCAATAGAGTTGCCAGTCCCAATCATGTTTGGTAAATGAGGACTATGTGAACTGATTCCTCTGGTACTGAGGTTGTCACACAGCATGAAATGGCTGTTGATTCAGATAGCAAGGAGTCAATCCCTGACCTTGGGAGAGTGCCAAGCCATAAATCATACCACAAGCTAAAAAGGGCGAAACAACGGAGATCACCATACCTCTTCAAGCGAATGGAAGGTATTAACTCCTTTAATTAACTGAAGTTAAAATCTCGAGTTGTCTGAGAAAATGCTCCAGCCTTCTTCCTGTGCTGGAAACAATTCTCTGCTTGACTGATTTCCTTTTGGTTTCTTGTCAGTTGCTCTCCTTGTTTGACTGAGTCACTAAGACAGTGATGGCAAACCTTTTAGAGACCGAGTGCCCAAACTGCAACCCAAAACCCACTTATGCATCGTCGGGTGCCAGGTGGGTGTGGCCCATTGGGGGTGTGGCCCATTGGGTGGGCGTGGCTGCGGTGGTAACAGCAGATTGGGTGGACTAACATGTTCAATCAATCAATTCCAACTTTGCGAGATTTTTTTTTTCCTGCGAGAAGTTGAAATTGACTGATTGATTGAACCTTTTTTTTTTTTTGCACACGGCGGCGGAGGCCTAAAGCAAAAAGGTTTTATAAAACCCAGCTGAAGGCCTAGGACTGGGGCGATGGGGCGCGTGTCCACAGAGAGGGCTCTGAGTGCCGCCTCTGGCACCCGTGCCATAGGTTCGCCACCACTGCACTAAGGTATTAGATCAGAGGACTGCCATCAGCTTTGTGTATTTGTCAAGCCTTTCATAAAGTGCCTCATGATCACAACCTTCATAAAATAGTAAAATATGGGCTAGATCGGGGTAGGCAACCTTGGCTCTTTTATGACTCGTGGACTTCAACTCTCAGAATTTCTGAGCCAGCCATGCTGGCTCAGGAATTCTGGGAGTTGAAGTCCACGAGTCATAAAAGAGCCAAGGTTGCCTACCCCTGGGCTAGATGATGCGACTCTTAGGTAGACTCACATTTGGCTGAATGACAGTATCCAAAGAGGACGCATTAAGACTCCCATTTCAAAATGGAGGGAAATATGAAATGGACAGCCTGAGAGCTCCCTGGATCCTGGCTCTTCAATGTTTTTATCAATGAATTGAATGAGGGACACTTTATAAAATTTAGGGGGGGGGTGACTAATATTTAAGAAGAAAGAGAAAATATTGAGAAAGAATTGAGCCGTGGGTGAGACAATTGGGTAGAGATGAACTTTCTGCATCTCGATGGGGAAAATATAAGGCACAAATAATAAAGTTGGGGGAGACTTGACTTGGCAGTAGATCATCTGGTTGTCTCTTTAAAGCACAGGTTTAACATGAACCAGCAATGTGAAACAACTGATAAAAACGCAAATGCTATCTTGTGGTATATTAACAGGAATACGGAATCCAGATTGCATGAAACAATTGCTCCATTTGCCTCTGCCTTGGTCATACCCCTTTGAAATAGTAGTATGTCCAGTTCCTGGCACCCTAGATCAAAAGGGGCAGTGACAAACTGGAGCAAGTACAGAGGACTGCAACCAAGGAGGAAACCTGGAAACCAAGCCTAACAAGGAACATATGAAGTATGTTTGGCCTACTGAAAAGACAACTAAGTAGAAATACAATAGCAATATTTAAATATCTGGAAGATTATCATATAGGAGTAGTAGACATATTCCCTATTGCCCCACATGGTAGGATCAGATCAGTTAAAACTACAGAAGGAAGGTCAAGCTGCTCCCTGACTATGAGAGCTATCAGTTAGTGAAAGAGGCTCCCATATGACAGAATGAGTTCTCTTTCACTAAAATTTTCAATCAGAGGCTGGATGCTTATCTGACAGTGACACTCTAGGGCAGTGATGGCGAACCTTTTAGAGACTGAGTGCCCAAACTGCAACCCAAAACCCACGTATGCATCGTCGACTGCCGGGTGGGTGTGGCCCATTGGCTGGGTGTGGCCAATTGGGTGGGCGTGGCCAATTGGGTGGGCATGGCTGCAGTGGTAACGGCAGACTGGGCGGGACTAAAAGTTCAATCAATCAATTCCAACTTTGCAAGAACTTTTTTTTTCCCGCGAGAAGTTGAAATTGACTGATTGAACCTTTTTTTTTTTTTTTGCACATGGCAGCGGAGGCCTAAAGCAAAAAGGTTTTATGAAACCCAGCTGAAGGCCTAGGACTGGGGTGACAACGCGCGTGCCCACAGAGAGGGCTCTGAGTGCCGCCTCTGGCACCCGTGCCATAGGTTCACCACCACTGCTCTAGTGAATCCTGCACCCCTAGTCCAAAGAATTGGAGTAAATGATCTCTCTGGGTTGTTCCAACTCTCGGATTCTGCTGGCCTGCTCTTATTTTTGTCTTGCATCTGTTGAAAGATTTACAACAGAGCAGTTGAAGCTCATGAAATCAACTGCTTTGCTTCTTGTTTGCCCTATTTCTAAGGCTTATGTAGGACATTAATACTGCAAAAAAAAACACCCTCTACTTTAGGAAGCAGCTGATTGCTGTAGTTCGAAGATCTGATTTATAAACATTTGTAATCATATATGCACTGAGGAACATCTGCTTTTAATATAAGTACTACCTGGGCTATCTATGGTGCAAATCTCACAACTTTATTAATATTCTCTTCATTTTTATTTTTTGTAAGCGGGTAAAGATGGTGTACTTTTACGGATTCCCTACTGACTCCTGGAGAAGCTTTATAACAAAGTCAAAAGATGGATTCTGTGGTTCAGGCTGTAGTCATGAATTTTTCATCACTGATACCACATGCTAGCTTGTCCCTTACATCTATGTCAGAGTTATGTTCTAATTATAGTTTTGAGAGGTCTGGCTCATACTTGTCTATGTCTTCCAAGGCCTTATTATTTGTGAATTCAGTTTGAAATACTTCTACTGTTTCACTTGGAATTGGATTTTCCCCCCCCACAAAATTGCCAACTCCTTGCAATTTAGGAATGATTCTTTCTGGCATTAATACAATAGGCTCCTCATTAAGCTTTACCATATGTAGAAACCTCTGTAATTCTAGAAATGTTTTAATGTAGAACTGTGCTTTTTTTTCAACCTTGGGCAATAAAACAGTGACTAAGCATTTCATAGGCTCCATCCCAGCATGCTGCTGTTGAGGGAACTGTGGAAGAATTCCATGTATGGCTACCATCATTTATGAGTAGCATTATTGAGCTTGATTACATATGCAAGTGTTCCTTTCTTCCTGATTACACATGTCACTCTCCTTTCACTAAGTAGAAAAGTTATTGGAGATGTAGAGAAGCCTTCCTAACCTGACACGTCCAGATGCTTTGGTCCATAACCCCAACACCACCACCTGGTATGGGCCAACCATACTGGTTGGCAATGAGGAAGGTTCTAGTGCATCATTTATGGATGAAATCAGCCTGTGGAAAATGGTGATTCAGATGAAAACAGAAAGTAAACACAAAAAATGTTTAGATATTAGATATATGTATTAGCAAGTTTCATTCATGTGAAACCACCTGGAAAATTCAGTATCTTAGTTTGGGATAAGATATTATCAGTATTTTGACGGTACCTTGATATACCTCTCCAACACATGCCGAGCAGTGATGCAGGAGAAACTTTGATCTGGTATTTTAAGGATTTGCCTGTGGAGAAGTAAGATGAAGTTAAGTTCCAAAAAGACTGAGTTGCTATTTTGTCCAGAACCCAACTAGTTCTCTCTTGGCTCCAGTGATGACTTTGGATGGCAATACAAAAATAAGGTAAAAGTAAGTAAATACATAAATATAAATGAAATGAAACATAATTCACATTGTGAATTCATGTAGAATGGTTAGAGTGAAAAGCAAAAGCTCATTAAAAGAGTTAAGGCCAATAGAGGGTGATTGTTGAGTCTTCTTCCTCTTGTAAAAATCAGAAGGAAGAGCAATTATATAATGTGCTCTGTGATCTTTACAGCAAGAGTGGAATTAAAGAACTATTTAATATAAGCATGAACCATGTTTCTCTTTCATGGATACATACACAAAAATGGGCCTGCAACATCATGTTGTTAGGGTTCCCCACTGGCCCTTTCAGCCATTCAAAGATATTTCATTAAGTTTCCCATAATGACAGCATCTAGCATCCCTGACTGATTTTGAAAAATGCCAAATAGCATTTAATGCTTGGATTGGAAACTGCTGAGCTGAGCAGAGTGGAAGTAAAGACAAAATATCCTGGAAACAATCAAACCACTTCCATAGAAATGCCAAGAAGACAACAGGGATGTGTCCATGGCATCACCAGGGATCAAGTTTGACTCAAAGAAATTTTACTACCCCTGTTTTTCGAGTGTTCCTCTCCTGCAGTCATATATTTTCTTAGTCATTGGTCAATTGAAGTCTTCACTGAGCTGTTTTTTTTTACTAGATCTTCTATCTTGGGTTGTTTAGTTTTGATTTGTTTCCTTAATTTTTTACTTCTGTAAAATATGGGGTTTCTACAGGTCTTCTAACGATAGATCTCATTGTATAAAGATTTTATAATTTTGTGGTACAATTCTTCATTGGTACAATTCTCCTTTGAACAAGAAGCTTTCCATGACTGCCTTCATTAGCTACAAAAAAGCATTTAACAACTTCTTGTTAAGGTAACTGTCTTTCTCTACCCAATGGTAAAATACAATCCTTTGTGGTTTCTGCTCCTTCTCTGTAAAGTACTAATCCTACAGAGCATATGGAAGCAGTCTCTGTGTGCTATATGCAACCTGCAGACATTAAATAAAATAAAGCTTTTACTATTTAAAGACCAGTAGATGGCAATAGGGGTTCATTTCAAAAAGAAGTCAGATGTAGAAATCCAGTCCCAGAAACACTACATAATGTACCCATCTGGTTTCCAGAATTAGCTGTACTAGAAGTGGGAGTTACTCTCCTGCCTGTGTTTTTGTTGTGCCTTTATTAAGAATCACTAAAGGTCAGATACCACCTACTGTCTTCATTAAAGAGTTATGTCATGGGATATATCCATTCTCTTCTAAAGTATAGTTCCTAGTCCTAGCTCATCCTCTGTATCAAGATGACAGGCCCACTCATAATAATTGTACCTAAAAGTGGCATTGATATGTATGTACCAATCAGATTTTTCTAAAGAAATTCTTCCTTGCTTAGATACCTTTATATTAAAGCATCATGATCTTTTTGTTTGTTTACATTATTTAGTTTTCTTATTGCTGATTACTGGAGTCTTGTGACCCTTTAAAGGAAAAAGACTATCATGTTAAGCCTAAAGTGTCTTGTTTGGTTTATAAAATTTTAATTATAATTTAGCTTGTCATGCAAAGTCTACAATTGTGACTTATTGAATAAATCATGGCTAAGCAAATTATAGCTTAGTATAATATGTGAACCCAGTTAATATGTTTACTGATTGCATTTTCTGTATCCAGTAGTTCCAACTTTTAAGAAGGATAAAATTATGCATTCATTTGTTCAAGTACAAGGCAATTTATTTCAGAATATACAGCAATCTATTCAGTGAAGAGCAAAATAGAAAAGAGGGCAGGCACTGAATATTATTGACCTTTACTGTAACTTGGAGAATATTTCAAGTGCCAATAAGAAACATAAATAATATATTGTGTTAACCCAACACCTTTCAGAAAATTCTTTTATCAAGAGTATGGTGCTTGCTAACTAATATATTTTAGGTAGAATTTTCCAGTATAGTGACCTTGATAAAACAATTTACTGAAATAAGTAGAGCTTCTGTCAAGTAATGAACAAGAACACTGAATGGTACGTCTATATAAGCAGCTGGATATTGATTTCAATTTTATTTGTTTTAAAAAAGAATTCAAGATATTCAGAAAGAAAATCTGTACCCATGTAGATTAGTCATGACAAGTGGGCACTGTTACAAAAGAAGAATATTTGTTGTTGAAATGTGAGATCCTTAGTGCTCTCTGAGCTTGGTTGTTTTCTTCCAGACGTTTCAGTACCCAAACTAGATAACATCATCCTTGCTTACTTGTTGGTAAACTTCAGCCAAACTGGCAAAAAAGTAGGGTTGCCAGGTCTGCTTCCAAAAAATAGCGGACAAGCGGGGGGGGGGGGGTTAAGTAGTAAAAAAAGTAGACTGTACAGCTTTAGATTACGTACCATTTCATCATAAAGCTTTTGAATAAAAAAAAATGTCCACTATTTTGTGAAAAAAATTAGTGAACATAATGTGAAAAAAGTGGACTGTCCACTCAAATAGTGGATACCTGGCAACCCTACAAAAAAGACTTGAAATCCAATTTGGGCCTAGAAATTAGGCTAGGTAAAAAAAACACGTTTTCATAGCCAAATGTAGAGAAATGCATATAAGTGTGTAAAATGCATGATGAAACAGCTGGGGCAAACCCAGAGCAGAGGAACATTATTTCAGCAGGGCTAATCCCTTTAAATCACACAAGTCAGTCTTCATACCAATTTTTTCTCAAGTAAATGACAACTGAGGGTTTTCTGAGGTATAGTTAAGAATAAGACGATCGGTATGAACCTTCCATATCCATAGTTTTTAATTAAGTTGGTCTTTGATGAACCTTCCAATCTATTTTCAGGACTTCCAGAACAGTAGACCAAACCTGGGCAAACTACCAGGTGGATGTAGTTTTAATGGAGAAAGGAGATAAGCCCAGCAGTCCCTTTTAGCCACCCGGCTAGAGATATGTTCTTTATCTTCCATGCTTAGAAGTAGAAACCATTGCTTATATAGTTCAGTGGCACTGCCCATACTAAACAAAATAAGGGCCATAAGGAAACACACAATTTGCATATCAGCTTAAAGGGAAAATATCAAAAATCTAAAAGCCCAAGTAAGACTGCTTATTTGTAGTAACCCTGGAATTCTAGCTGACTGCCAGGAGAAATGAAAACAAAATAGTCAAGAAAAACAATATCTTAAGAGGATGACATGGCTGATTGGCTGGAACACTGGATAACCTCACACCATATTGTAAACAGGCATTGCTGGTCCCTGGAATGCAAAAAATGAGTTTAAATATTAATTCACTTCAGATTCCTGTAAGTATAGCCCAGGTAAATATGCCCAGGATGTTGAATAAATACTGGAAGAGAAACGTGGCCTTTCATAGAAGCTTCTCATTTGGCCATATAAATACTTTAGAATTCTTGGCCAATCATTGCAAAAGATAGCTTCAAAAGATAACTTCATCTTGAAGTTCTGTATAGAAAGGCTATCATTCTGTGGAACTTACTCTAATCTTATATTTCTACAAACATTAATAAGATTAGGATGGGTAAGGAAAGTAATATATAGATCAACTACTGATTTTGGATAGCTTGTTTGGAGTAGCTTTCCAGGATCTCTGATGTAACTTCTTCTTGTGGTATCTAATCCATTACCTGCAAATGCCAGACTGAAACTAGGTCTTTAGCTTTGCTGTGATCCTTTCCCTTTTATCCACATCATGGTCTCTTCCACCAACATGTGAACAGGGTTACCTTTGCAAGCAAGGAAGCACAGCCAAAAGGTAGTTCATCTGATTTTGGCTTGGTGTGGTATGTATATATTCCTTGACTTTATTGTATAGCACAAATGGTCCGATTAGCATTTAGTGGTTCTTGTAGGGATGCATGTGTAAAAATAACCAGTTTGAAGGCACTGGACACAAAGTTCCTGGTATCCCTTGAACTCTTGCTGAAATAAAATGTTGACAAAGTTTTATGATATCACCAATCTCTTTCTGTTAGCTAAGCAAGCAGTAGTAACTATGAAAAGAGAAAAAGAAAATGGAGAGTAGAAAGAAAAGGTCATCAAAAACAGTATTACAAACACTGATTCAAATGATGACTTAGAATCCTTATTCACTCATCCTGCCCCTTTGATGGCCCTTCCTTTCCAAATACATAATTCTTCTTATCCAAATTAAATCTTGTCATGAACTGAGTGAAAGGAAATCAATGGCACATAAAACCTTCAAAATCTTCTCTCATTTTTAAGTTATGCACTCCTTGAGAAAAATTCAACAATTCATTTTTGTTTAACTATCATTTTCCTTCTAAAAATGGGTTTTGGAGCTGCCAAACATAAAGGAATTTTAAGAAACAATTTCACCTTATAACTGTTCCAAATTCTCAATATGGCATATCTGATAAAATGATTTTTAAAATCTACATTCACCGGAAAGATCTCAAATAATGATTAATTTAGAACAGCAAGCAGACTTTCCAGCCTACACAGAAACACCTTCTTGAGCCACTCTGAACATCCTCTCTAACCAGCTGGACATCTCAGTCACATAACAATCCCAATATTCAGAAAGGCTTCTCCTTAGTCAGATTCAATGCCCTCCCAACAACTGTTACTGAAGGGATATACCAAAAATTTCTCTTTGAACAGAGACTGTGTCTATGTAGTGGAGGAATAATTGAATCAATGGAACATGCTATTCTCTATTGCCCTCTCTGTGCAGGAGCTTGCTAGTAATTATTATTTCCACTCTTTATTAAATATCAGTTCAATCTGTTTTATCTCAAGATGCTATTATTGCATCAATCTGATTTTATTTCCTTGACCACAGTCAAATACTGTTCTAATCTGCACAGTCCACCATAGTATTAACTCTAAACCTTTTAAAATATTTTAGAATAACTATATTTTTTCTTGTGTCTTAATTGACTTTTGCATTTTATTTGCTGGTCTATGACTGAATAAAGATTTGATTGACTCATATTTTAAACCAACATCTTTGTCTTCTTGTTATTTATCTTAAAATCTTCTAGCACAACAAAACATTTCAGTTTTTTTCATCAAAGAATCAATCCCTTTCAGGGGATCCTATAAAATCAAAACCAATTGAAAGGATCTTATTTTTTTATTTTTTATTCAAAGCTTTACAAACCAAAATAAACAACAAAGGGGACAGAGGACAACCGTGTCCTTTCCCCCTTCTGAATATCACATGGTTTAATCAATTCACTGTTAGCTATAATTCGAGGCTTTGGGGATGTATATATATAAACTTGATTCCATGAAGAGATTTTCACTGAAATCCGATATTTATCTCACGCATTTATGCGATAGGACCTTGTCCAATTGTCCCTCCCTCAGTTTCTCTTCCCAGCTCAACAAATCAACTAATGCCAGAATAAACATTTTTCATATATTTTCAAAAGGGTTCTGTTTAGAATAACCCTAAACCACAGACAGAGTTTCCTCTCTGAGTTCCAGCAGAGCCAAATTGTCCTGCCAAATTGTCCAGTCCTCTCCCTAAGTCCAGTTCCCTAATTTCTGATTTTTTTTCTCCAGAAGTTCCATCCTGCCATTAAATGGTTTAATTTCCACTGAAATTTTGTCCAGTCTTCTTTTTTAAAAAGTTTTTCAAAGTCTTAAACTAAACTTCTATAGGTTGTGCTAGTATTGTACCCAAGATGTCAAATATCATCTACATAAGAGACAATAGAAGCTGCTGCTCATCTCTGAATCCTGATCTGGTACCCCTATGTGGATAGAAACGTGGGAACTCCATAAGGTGGTAATAGAAAAAACAAGCAGAGCAATTTGATGCTACAAGCTGAAGAACATAGATTCATCAAAAATAGTCTTTCAAAAATAATAATCAATTTAATTCTGTTTAAATGCTCTTTCATTTCCAAGGTTTTGCAGCTCAGACAAATATAAGAGAAAATTCTTAACACTTCAATATAAATATAGCTCTGGAACACTTCAATATAAATATAGCTCTGGAAATAAAGTCTCTAAACAGAAGTATTCATTTGTTCCAAAGAAAGTTTCTCTTTCACTACAAAGATGAATACTTCGAAAAAGTGATTTAGAAATGAATTAGGTCAGTTCTAGTGTTCATAAAGTTGGCTACATCACAGCTGTGAAATCCCTTGATTGAAATCCCTGCACACACACACACACACACACACACTCATCTCAAAATTCTGTTTCTGCAATTTACTTGCAAGGAATAACAGTCCAGGGATCACATGGGTCAATTTCTGGTTTCCTCTTTAAATCCAAAGGAAGATACAGGGCCCCCATGCTGTGCAGGAAACAAAACAAACTGTCCCATCATCTCAAAGAACATTGGAGGCATCTAAGCTGCCATTTTCCTCACCGGAAGCTGTTTGCTTAGGCTTTTTTCCCCCTAGACAATGGAACCAACTAACATCCCATTCATCAGCCAATGGTTCTGCCATAGGAAGACTTTTTCTAGCCATAGTATGATTCAGAAGCTCAAAAATAAGGTGTCACCACAAGAACTGGAACGCTCTGCATAAGACCCACGAACTACACATTATTATCCATCACAACCTGAAGCACTATGCTGTATTAGCATTCCATTATCTACAATGTGGTGGCACACATCCCTGATACAAGGAAGCAAGTGTGGGAGGAATCTATCGCTTCTACCATCAAGGTATATCCTCATTCACTAAATCCTAAATAACTTCCTTTTTGTTATCCATTTTATGACGGTCATAATACTCATAAAGTATGCAGACCATCTAACAGAAAATGATACAATTTTTTTTAACTACACCACATACGGTACTCAAGTAAAAGTAGATAATATTGAAAGCTACCTTGTACAGAGTCAAAGCTATCTGCACTCAGACACAACCAGATTATCTTGATGATTTGCTGTTAAATTAAAGTGGGTATTTTGG
>NW_015388178.1:168821-175099 GCF_001527695.2 Protobothrops mucrosquamatus | reverse complement strand
AGAAGAAGAAGAAGAAGAAGAAGAAGAAGAAGAAGAAGAAGAAGAAGAAGAAGAAGAAGAAGAAGAAGAAGAAGAAGAAGAAGAAGAAGAAGAAGAAGAAGAAGAAGAAGAAGAAGAAGAAGAAGAAGAAGAAGAAGAAGAAGAAGAAGAAGAAGAAGAAGAAGAAGAAGAAGAAGAATCAAAGCAGCTCACTGAGTTCCATGAGATGGTAGATTAAGCAAAATTTTAAATTAGACATATTCATGACTGGATCTCTTTGGGTTTGAATTCATCTCCTTAAGAATTAGTAAACTGGTCAAGTAACTCCTCTTTGATGTTCCCCAGCCCACTGACTTCTCTCTTCACATAACTAAGCATGTTGTGGGAACAATGCCATTGTGTCAAATACAATACCATACTTATTTCAAGGGACTTCAAACAACTTCAAGCCATTCACTTATTATACTATAGTATTGTAAGAAGGTGGATGCAAAATATTCCCAACTGCTTTTCTTTTATCACCTGAAGGGACTAAGTACAGCTACTTATCTTGATGCAATATTATATAAACTAGGCCCTCAAGAGCAGGAAGATTTTCTGCTTCTCTAGAAAATCAAAAGAATAAACAAGCTCAAACAATTCACTATTGTGTTCCCCATCCTAAATTGCTTCTTATAAGTAAAAACAACCTTAACGTTTCATACAAGGTAGGACTTTGAGAACTTCATATATACTAGCCAAACGTGGGAAGACACTCGGTACCTGCAATCATTAACTTAACTCAAAGTGTGAACTCTAATTTATTCCTGGCCATGGACAGACCTGCTCCATTCTGCTGAAGAAACAAGCATGGCAAGTCCTATCATGGGAAAGAGCAGAAGCAACCTCCAAAACTCAGCTGCTCAGCCGAGTGAGATGTCAGAGAACTTGACCTTGAAGCAAGAAATTGGCTTGACCAGTGCTATCTCACTCGTAGCTGGAACTATGATTGGATCAGGTATTTTTATGTCACCAGAGTGGGTACTGCATAACATAGGGAGCCCTGGCGGTAGCCTCATTATTTGGGCAGCCTGTGGTTTGGTGGTCATCTTTGGAGCCCTGTCCTATGCTGAATTGGGAATTTTAATCAAAGAATCGGGGGGTGACTATATTTACATCCTGAGGACTTTTGGGTCCCTTCCAGCTTTCCTTTTTGCATTCACCTCAATCATTGTGGTAAGGCCTGCTGGCGTGGCAGCCGTCTCACTGAGCTTTGCAGAGTATGCTCTGGTGCCATTTTATTCTGGCTGCTCCCCTCCGCAGGTCATGATCAAATGCATGGCTATAAGCTGCATCCTCTTCCTGACGTTGGTCAACTGCCTTAGCGTCAGGTTAGCAATGTCCATGATGAACATATTTACAGCTGCCAAGTTCTTGGCACTGTTGGTTATCGCAGTGGGAGGACTAGTGCTGCTTGCTCAGGGGCAAACCCACAGTTTCCAAGATGCTTTTCAAAACACCAATATGGAGGCTGGAGCTATTGGAATTGCGTTTTATCAAGGTCTCTGGTCTTTTGATGGATGGAACGTCTTGAACTCAGTGACTGAAGAAATTAAAAAACCCGAAGTGAGTGAAGATTGCTTTTAATTTTTTAATAGATTAACATTATAGATTAACTTATGGATGATACCTGAATTGTGATTTTATTGTGACATGTTAGATAGTTGCTTTAGATCTGCAGATTTGACACCCAGTTATCATATGACCCAGTTTTCTGGAAATTGTACAGGCCACTTCTGTCTGTGTGGCTTACGTTCTCAGCTTTCATTAAAGAAACTAAAAAAGTAGAAGTCACTGACTAGTAGAACTAGTGGCATGGCATTGTTCTAATAAGGCTATCACAGACATGCATAGGTAGGAAAAGAAGAGACTTGTGATGTCGCTGTCTTAAATGAAAATTTCAAGGTTTCTTTCTAATGGAGATTTGTGTCCTGAGCATATATAGAATGCTAAAAGAATACCAAGCAATTAGGTGGCATCAGGTTTCATTTATAAGCAAATGCTTATAATATAGTTGTCTTGGATGCAGAGTATAATCTTCATCTAGCTTAGGGGTCTTTAGACCTGGCCCTTTTATGACTTGTGGATTTCAACTCCCAGAATTCCTCAGCCAGCGTGCCATCCAATAAATGTTGTCTTGATGAATTGATCAAAGTATCACATTTGCATCATATTAGAACATATGGAATACAATGCACGTAACATTAGGTCACCCAGCCTTATGGAACTGACACAGGGTAATCCTATTTTCTCTTCTACATTAGCACAATTTAATGCTGGAGAATGCTGCAACTTCCAAAAACGCTAAATCCATTATCATTGTTAAACCTATCTTTATGTTCCAGTATGCCAGGATGCAACAAAGAATATGCTGCATGTTGTTAGACAACTACATGCCTTTCAAACAGTTCTATATAAAGTAAATAAGAAAGAGGCTTTCTTTGGCTATTAACTGGAATTGGAAAAAAAATGTATCTCTATATTTAGGGCGGGGCAAAAATTCAAGCATGACATTCTTTCAAAAGCTCATCCATGTTTAGGCTTGCATGAGATCTAAAAAAGACAGGACTGCTTCAATGAATCAAATGCAACTTGTTAAATAAAGCTAACACCATCAAATGGCCAACAGCTTAAACTTTGTGAATTGTATTATCAGGTGCATATAAAAATGGTTACAGTTATGTTGCACACTATTGCATTTTAATTTTCTTTTACATTAATATAAACCCATATAATTAATGTAAAGTCTTGTTCAGATAAATAAGCCATCCAGCAGCATCCATTGTGAGGTTAAAAAAAATATACCCAAGATGGCAGTAATGGCATGTAATTGTAGAAGAAGAGTAGGTGGAGCTGGGGGCAGAGTTAAACATGTCATAAGTTTAAAGTCCTTATGTTGCCACAAGTCATTCAAGTCCAGGTCCCCTTGAATTCTTATCTAGTGCCAGTTTAATGCTGACCATTAGTTGACTAGATTCTTGTATAGGTTTGGAGAAATTTTCTGTGCTGCAGCTTAAAATATTGTTCTGAACCTTTGTACCTGACAGCAATTGAAACCTATTTGTATATAAGTGACATTGCTGTAAATAAATTTTTACAGCCTTAAGACCTGAAAGATAGTGACTCTACAATTTTGCATATACAATTATCAATTATTTAATTTTCCTTGTAAAAAAGGAATGATGTCAGCCTTTTTGGCTAAACAAAACCTAGAAAAACACTCTAATGAAGCACAATGAACTATACTTCATTAAGACTTCAATGAGGAAATCTTGCAAGCCTGATTGTGAGTTACTTTCTGATTTCTTATATCCCATGAATCAGGGAGGAGCCTGTCTAATTAGTAACTTCTGCAGTTACATGATTATAATTTGAGCACTTGGCAACCTGCCCACATTTATGACTGCAGAGATGCTTCAACTCTCCCCACCTGCCTTCCCACCCTCCTTCCAATCTCTACCCTTTTGGCTGCCTTACATTTCATTGTACCTGCTGCCCTGCTGCTATGCCCTCTACTGCACTTGCTGCCTCCCACCTCTCTGCAATGTACCACTCCTGGTGCAACCCATCTGTCACCCCTCATCAGTAGCAGGAGGAAGAAGATGGCAAAAATCATCTGGGGCCGCATGGTATAGCAGGTTGACAGAGTACAGGAAGATGGAGATGCAGGGCAGAATGAGGGCAGTGGGGACAACAGGAGCGATGGAAGGCACAGTGGCAGGGACAGTGGAATGCAGGATAGCCAAAATGGCAGAGATAGGAGAGATAGGTGGGTGGGGTGAGTTGAAGCAAGGTGAGCACAGCTGGCCAGGAGAAGTGTGAAGTCCTCATCTAACAACGGTGTGGTTCTGGCACAACCACCGATTCAAGACTACCGAAATTGCTGTCACTAAGCAGTGGGGTCACATGCTCTTTTGCCTAATGACTACATTGCTTAGCAATGAAAATTCCGGTCCTAATGAAGGTTGCTAAGTGAGGACTTTCCAGGACTTAAGCCCTCTTTGTTCATATCTTGGTTCTTGCCTATTTCTTTCAAGGCCATCTCCCTGTGATATTCTACACCACCTTCTCCATTAGCCTCAATCTTCCTTCTTGTGTGCACTGAAACTCTGAGGCCAGAATCATGGGAACAAACTGTCAATTTACTTGTCTCTTCTGCCATTAACCCTTTC
The DNA here is from genome assembly GCF_001527695.2 of Protobothrops mucrosquamatus. Lineage (NCBI taxonomy): Eukaryota > Metazoa > Chordata > Lepidosauria > Squamata > Viperidae > Protobothrops > Protobothrops mucrosquamatus. The sequence goes on along the minus strand of NW_015388178.1, from coordinate 170,909 downwards.
CTGAAATCACTAGACAAGTCCTATAACACAGTGGTTTAAAAAAAGGCTTTTCTCTCAATCCCCCTTTCTGCTCTTGTCTAGGCTGCTCTTCTGCATCCCTTTCTTCCCCATCACACCAGGCTAGATTCCCATCCCATATTGGGAACAAAGTCTTTTCATCTTGTGATCTACAGTCATCTTGTAATGGTGGTAGGCTACATAGATTGGGCTTCCAATTGCAGATAAAACTGGACTATCAAAAAAGAGGCATAGGCATCCGTTGTGATTTTCCATGATCTCTCTGGTTCTGCATAGCCTTTCCAGTGCATCAGGTACTACACATGCTTGTTAATAGCATGGGTATTAGCCCACTACTCTCTGAAGCCAGAATGGGATGACTCACAGTGGCCAGGTGGGTGTGGCTGGGTGGGCATGACGGGGTGGTCACAATTGGGTCGGCGGGATGAGTAGATGTAGGTGGGTGAGCATGACCGACTTGGCACAGCCAGTTTGATGCTGCTCACTCAGCACGGCTGACATGGTACGGCCAGGTGGGCATGGCTGGGCATTGCTGGGTGGATACAGATGGCTTGGCCCCACTGACTCAGCACAGCTGGATCAGCACAGAACAAGTCGCACCAGCTAACTCGACATGGGGATAACCCGGTGCCCCACAAGCTCCTCACCTCCTCAAACTACCGGCAGCTAAGTGTGTGTGCACACCCACACATCCCATTCCAAGTTTGGGGATTTTTTATCCACAGAGGAAGGAGAGGTCCTTCTCCCCAAGCCCAGACATGATTGGCAACTTGCCAGATCAGATATGGATAAAAGTTTTCAAGTTTGGAATGGTGCATGTGTGTGTGCGCACAGCACACCAAAGGAGACGTCCTGCTCCCAATCCCAGACATCCAAGCAATGGCATTTCCCTGTCCAGTGCCGCCCCCTCCCAGTCAAAGCAGCAAGCAGAGGGCAACGCTGCTGTGCATGGAAGTGCAGAAGAAAATGTTTGCAGGAAGCAGTTTTGTCCAAGTCCAACATCTGCCTTGACAGATCTCTGGAGAGGAGGAGGAACTGCATGGGGGAGGCTGGCCAGGCAAAGCAGGAGGCGGAAGTCTACACAAAGCAGGTCCAGCAGCTCAGAGAAATGACCTTGCTAATAAAGATAATAAATATATGTTTGCCATGAATGTTTCCAAAAAGAAGTGGGTAGACTAACCTATGAGACAAATTATCTATTTCTGAGGGGGAAATGAAATTAATCACATCAGGAAAGGGACTAGGAAAACTAATACCCATGCTATTAATGAGCATGTGATGCACTGGAAAGGCTATGCAGAACCAGAGAGATCATGGAAAAATCACAATGGATGCCTATGCCTCATTTTTGATAGATCAGTTTTATCTGCAATTGGAAACCCAATCTATGTAGCCTACCACCATTACAAGATGACTATAGGTCACAAGATGAAAAGACTTTATGCCCAATATGGGATGGGAATCTGAACTACAATATGAAGTACCGTCTTAAGCAGCCTACTGCAACAAAAAGCAAGATTCTCCCAGAATTTCTTTTAACAGAATTTATTGAAGGGTAATGGAAATTTTTTTATTTTATTTTATTTTATTTTATTTTTTTTTATTTTTTTTTATTTATTTTTTTATTTGTATTTTTTTTTATCTATATTTTATTTTTTTTTTATTTTATTTTTTTTATTTTTCATTGTTTTTTTGTTTTTAAAATATATTTGTAAAAAAATATTACACAATACTATATGAAAACCCACCCCCCACCCCCCCGGACTTCCCAAACCTAGTCCCAGGATAATATTCAAATGTAAGTAAACAAGTATTAATATCTCTAACTCCACAAAGTATATTATTCTACATGAGTAGGTAAAATATAAAAGAACAAATTTACTAAAAACCTAAATTATATTCCACCACTCTATGCTTCTTTTAAATATAAACAATCCATCTTCTCCATATTAATAAAAATTATTCATTCAAGTAATACTTCGAATAAGCCAAAATCTTTACCACTTCAGCAAAGTACAAAGCTTTGAATCCCCAGTCTTCCATTATAAGTATCTATAATTTCATCAATCT
>NW_015388178.1:135715-168150 GCF_001527695.2 Protobothrops mucrosquamatus | reverse complement strand
AAAAAAACCTTAAAGACCTTTTTAACCCATCAGATAACATTTAATGTCATGTTTATATCTGACTCTAGCTTTCTTTCTATACCAAGTTAATTCCCATGTTAGAGCGTTTCGATTATCAAACCTCAAGATTTGGTTACAAAACTTTCTAATCACTTCAAACTGAACAAAATTTTCTTCCCTTTCTACCAATATCATCTGAATATTGATCTGGATGTCAATCTTTGTTGTTTTTAGCAATTGAAGTGAGTCAATTACAATTAGTTGTTGATCATCAAAATTATCCGAGTAACTTTGTATGAAATTAATTGGCTTAATAGTTTCCACATTTACTCCCAGTATAAATTCACAATTAGATTGTAAACATAATATCTCTGACTCTTCAAATTGTATGTTTTGGTATATAAAAGCCTGTTCAGGATTACTCAGTCCCTCTTCTATTATTCCTTGTTCCACAATTTTATTCGTTTTTAAACAGTCAATATGAGGTTCTAATATGGCCCCTTCAGGGTATGGATAGCTTTCATCCACTACCACCACATCCACTTGTTCAACCAAATCTTGAAAAGCAGTTGTAGCGTTCAAGAAAAAATCCTCCTGTTTCTGTAATAAATCTTGTTGTTGTAATAAGTCCTGTTGTTGCATCACTTGATCACATCTGTTTTGAAATTTAACATCAAACGATTGAAACATCTCAGTCATTGCGGACACCAAGTTCTGCAGCTCTCTGGCAAGGGGCGGTGGAAGTGAAGAAGATAACGAGGGTGACAAGTGGAAAATTTCAGAAGTTAGTTGAGATGTCTCGGACATCAGGGATGTAATCGGTCTCAAAGTTAAAGGCACAGTTTTTCTCAGAACCATATTAGCAGTAAATTTAAACAATTCAGCCTAAACGAATAATACGCAGATTCAAAGTAGCAAAAGCTTCAAACCGGAAATCACTTTCACTTCTTGCTGAAAAGTATCAATCCATCGCCATTTTAAATTCACTTTTCCTCATTCCAACACACGTACGGGGAGAGAACGTATTATCCAAGTTAGAGTATAGTCCAAAAGTAAAAAGCAAACTTCCAGGGTCGGTTCGTCTGCTTACAAGGCAAACTCACAGTTAACTTTAAGTTGCANGCCTGCCACCGGAAGTAATGGAAAATTTTATAATTGGTTTTAATTTGTTTTATCTCAGATATTGTTAAGATACAGATAGTCCTTGGGTTACAACCATTCATTAAATGACTGTTCAGAGTTAAGATGGCACTGAACAACTTATAAGTTGCAGCCATTGCAGCATTCCCATGGTCATGTTATCGTGATTCAGGCACTTGGGCACCAGCTCACAATTATGAAGGTTGCACTATTCTGTGGTCCCATGGTTGCTATCTGTGACCTTCTCTGATGGCTTTCCACTAAAAAGGTCAATGGGAAAGTTGGCAGGAGGTTGCAAGTCACTCCTGCCACTTTATTGCCTGTCCATCCCTCTGCTCCTTAGTGTCTGGCCCTAGCACCCGCCAACCTGCCCATGCGCTGTAGTGCCCATCCATGACACCCATCCACCCATAGCTCTGCCTATTTGCCTGATATTCTACTTTATCTCATATTACTTCCCATACCTGAGGTCCTCACTTAACAACTCACATGGTCCTGGGGTTACAATGAGAACTGCTATTGCCATTGCTAAGCAATGCTTTTTTGTGACATCATGGTTTATGACCACATCGCTTAGCAATTGTCATTGTAATGTGAAAACTACCTCTAGAGAACTTTTTTTTTTTAAAAAAAAAGAACTGATGAGAAAGTTGCTTTCTTAAACTTGATGTGAGGAATGTCTCGATGTGTGCTCTGTTTGGAAATATGAAAATAATACTCGTGCTGTTTTAAAGAATAGAATTACATAACCTTTAGTAATTACTAAAAATAGGTGATACATTTGGTCAAAGACTGAAGCAATTGTTCTGAGGCATTTTTTTAAATTTCCACGACCCTACTATGAACGCAGATAAGATAATTAAATAAAGTGAAAAGATTAAGGAACAATTCTGTTCCAAGACATAAATGCTTGAATTACATCTAAAAATGAAGAATACTAAAGTCTCTAGGAATAGACAATAATTGTACTAAACCAAAATCCTATGAAGCAAACATGTAGTAATATTTTAAATACCCAAGAAACACAATTAACTGAATGGTATAAAAAAAACTGGGTGTTATTTTGTGATAGAACTCTGACTGCTATATAATTGGATCAAAAAATATTTCGTCTCTAGAAAAAGTTAAGAATTTGGGAAGCAAATACTTTGTCCTGTCAACTTTGGAGAAACATAAATGTTGAAGCATATATATCCCACAGGTTGCCCAGCCCTGTAGTTACCTAGTAAGGAGAAATGGCTTTGGTATGGATCATCCCAAAGAGTTCCAAATATCTCCAAGTTGTGAATTCAAAATGCTACTCAAAAAATAACTATACATATTCAGGATTAAGAAAATGTTTTAAAAGCAAGTTAATATTTAAATACTAACTCTACTGAAAATAGTAAAAAGCTCTGAGAATTGAATAATGTGCTACGTGGATGCAAAAATGAGTGATTCGTTATTTTTTAATTCTTTTCCCCTGGAATTATTTGAGTTATAAATATTTTTTTCTTTGCTGTACTGCTATCAGATAACTAAATAATTGAGGGTCTTTGATGCTGTTTGAGCTTGGTTGTTTTCTTGCAAACATTTCATTACTTAAAGTAGGTAATATCAGTTCTAGTCCTAGGTAATTGGGTAATGAAACATCTTCAAGAAAACAACCAAGCTCAGAGAGAATCAAGAAACCCTCATTTCAACCCTGAGTTACTTACATTTTCCTTTATTAGAACTAAATAATTCCAAATAGAAACAAATTTGAAAAGAGCAAATCTGTCTGAGATGAAAGATTTGATCAAATGCATATTAGATCAATGTTCCACGTTCTAATCTGATAGTTTCCCTTAATGTAGGCCTTTCTGATGGTACGTTTAAAAAATCACTCTGCATTAATATTCCAAGAAAATAAACAAATACTTGTGACTCACATAATGTTCCATATATTTAGACTATATTATGTTAATGCTAATTACTATCAGATAGCTCAAATATAGAATAAACAATGATCTCTAAGAAGTAATATGTGAAATCTTGGATTTCTAAATCCATTAATTTAAGAATAAACAAATATTTTTTAAGAAATAAACAGGTTCCCACATCTTCTGAATTATTCCATTTGCAGTCGTTTGAAAATTTCAGAAACTTTTGACTTAATTCTGAGATTGATGTTTGTTATTCAGTGGATTTCCTCCCCATTTTTTGTCAGCATTCTTTAACTAACGTTTCATTAGATATTAACAGATTGCTAAATAATTTACTGCTTAGAAATAGCAAGAGCAGGTCCATGTGAAAAAGTAAAGTATATTTGCTGCAGGTCATGGAAGCAGAATTTATAATAGAGTTCATACATTGATCTGCTTTATATGTAATCGTCATAAATGTTACTGTCACTTCTGGCACTGGTTTACTTGTGGCTAATTCTTAAAGCAATCATCCATTTTATATAGGCCAACCTAATAGCAAAGCACCTATTACAAAATCAGTGGCTATGAAGATTGTTTTTAAAATATAGAGTTAGAAAACATAATGTAGAGATTTTAAAGGGCAACTATTGAACATGTCATTGCTGATCTGCACCAGAGCATTGTGCAGTCTTCAGGCACTCATTTATAATATATTAATGATGTCATTTCTTTTCTTTTTTTTCTTGGTTGAATTACAAAGATCTCTGAAGAGAAGGAGGGAGTGGCTGGGAGGGAGGCTGCCCAAACAAGCCAGCATCCTTACCACGCACAAGCAAGCTTGGAAATGGGTGGGGGGGAATGGCGCTTCTCAAAAGGGAATTAGAGAAGCGCCAGTTCCCCCCCCCCGTGCAGGACCAGGCTGTTCCCCTGCCTAGTCTTCTTTCTCTCCCGAGATGTCAAGGCAGAAATTTGACCCCGTACCTCCACACACGTCACCCTCCACCTCCTGTTTTGTCTGGCTAGTCTCATGCACACGTGCATACACACACACACACACACACACACACATTTCAAGCTTGGAGACTTTTACCCACATCTGAGCTGGCAAGCTGCCAATCCTGCCTGGGCTTAGGGAGAAGAACCTCTTCTTCCTCTGTGGATAAAAAGTCCCCAAACTTGGAATGGTGTGTGGGTGTGTAGGTGTGGGTGGGTGTGGGTGTACACAAACACTTGGCTGCCAGCAGCGTTGAGTGTGCGGCACTGAGCTGGCTGCGCTGACCCAGCCATACTGACCCAGCCACATCCACTTAGTTGCGCTGATCTGTCTGCAACCACCCAGCCACACCCACCTGGCCATTGTGAGTTGCCATAGAGCCCTCTGGAGCTATGTTGAGAAATCGACTTTATTTGCTGAACTACTGGAAAAGGCCAATAAAATTTAAGACCAACTTGCAGCAAGGTTAGGCAGAAGGCAACATTTTTGTTGAAAGCCACATCAAATCTTCTTCAGCAATTTTGGCTCCCTCTTGTCTGTGGGTGTCTCCAGCTAGTATGCAGGTTTTGCCAGATCTAGTTGTTCCTGTAAAAAGCAGTGAGCAGCTTGCCTCTCTTGCAGGAAGTCCAAGATATGAGGAACTGCAGATGCAGGAGCTCTGGAGGACAATGTGCAGGCATAGAAGCCATAATTTGCATGAAAAGGAGACATGCTGATGTAGGAATGTATTGCATTGTTGTGGGCAAATTCTACAAGTGACGTAAGCTAAATTTAATTTTGTTGCTGATAAGAGACATAGCATCTTCCTATTTAGTTCAATAGATGCTCTTACAATATTTGGTTCGATTCTCAGCTTCTCCATATGTCTCTAGATGGTGAGAAGATGACAAATGAATGTTAATGTCTAATAAACGAGAGAGTGCATTCCAAAACTTGGAGGTAAACTGAGATCTGCAATTTGAGATTAGTTGCTTGTGTAGACCTGCATACCTAAAAACATGGTCTAAAAAAGCTGTGCCATTTCCTGAGCTGAGGCCCTTGCATGCAATGAAATGGATCGTCTTTGTAAACAAATTGTAAAGAAACTCACCACTACAAGAATTTATTTATTTCCTTGAATTTATATAGCCACCTACCTTACTTGCAAGATTTTGAGTGGCTTACAAGTTAAAAAATCTTTTGTAAATAAAGCTACAACAATTTAAAACACTACATTAAAAAAATGCTGGCATACTCCTATATCAGGTGGAGGTCAGTAATAAAATCTATTGATAATGTGTCCCAAGGTCACAAAGCAGAACTTGGGTTACAGCAAGCAGCTGGCTTTCCATAGACAGATTTTACTTGTCATCCCATGACTGGATGAAACATAATCCCCGATAGCTGCCCTTATTCTTAGGCACCCAAAGTCCCTAAGGACCCAATGCTGGATTTTAAACAGTTTCCCATAATCGGCCGTTTATTGTCCTGACAGAGTCATAACAATTATTCCCCTTAAGGAAGGGGAAAATATAAACAACCATTGTGAAGCAGTTACCCTTCTTCAGACATGAAAGACGATAGCTCATCCTGTGAGGCTTCCTGTAGGTCATTCATATGAGTCCTAGAATAAACAATGTATTGCTGCTGCTCTTTAATTTGAGCTAGCAAATTAACAGTTTGTCTCTCTGTCCCCCAGCCTTTCAAACCGGCCTTCATCTCTTGATGGAGAGATAAAGTTGCTTAACAGCAGAATTATGACATTGGGAGTAGTATAAAGAAGGCACAGGGCATCTGGAAACTTGTTCTGGGAGCTTGATGTATAGGAGGAATATTAAAAATTAAAATGGGTGAAAAACTGTGCTCACCGGACCTGCCAAGGCAAGAGAGTCTGTGTTTTCTGTAGAGTTTCTGTGAGCAGTTTGGGCCTGGAACAGCTGGGATGTCCCTTCTAGACGGTGCCTCCATAGTTGGAAAGTCAACTTTACAATAAATAACTCTTTATGAAAGTGCCATAATTCCCTTTGGCTGGCTGAAGCAACCTAGAATAAAATACATATGGTGAGAAATCCAACATTCCCCACCCACTGGAGGCAAAATGATCCAACCACCACATCGGATGCATTGGTTGGTACCACAAATTGGGGTGGGTGGGGCAGAGTCTGGGTGCTTAAGAAGTGCCTGTGAAGAGGAAACGACGTTTAAACTCCTGAAATACTGCTTGGTGTTGAGTAGAACATGTGAATTTTCATCCTTTCTTTAAAACTGCAGTTGATGGCAATATGTGGTCTTCCAAATTAGGAATGAACTTCTGATAGAAATCAGTAAGTCCCAGAAAACTCTGGTCTCATCTATGAAATTGTCTGTCATCCCTGAATCTGCAAGGGTAGAGTGTTGTATTTTCTGGCCTGAGTCAAAATAAAGAGTAACAGGAATAATAAAATGTCCTTGCCTGCCTTGGGCAATTTTGCAAACGTTCCATAATGGTCTGAGGGTCCCTTTTTTTGGAGCTCTTGTAAAAAAAGACCTGAAAGTTTCCCAAAACTAAGACCTTGGAGCAATTCAGGCAGATGTTTATTATATGGTCAGGTGAGAAACATTGATTTAAAGGTTGAAATACAAAACTATGATTTTTCAGCAGATGAAGGAACATAAGAAATATGCTAAGTTCTTTTTAGTCTTATTTTGTTTTCATGGCTCTGCACATTTGTTAGGTGTTGTGTTTGCATATTGAACTACGGTAGTTTCCGTTTTATGAAATCTTTGTATTTTCTCTCCTCCACCTTTGCTTTTTGACTGTGTGAGAAATATCTGAAATTGTGTTTATATATTTAGAACTGAATATTAAAAAGTTATGCAGTTGCACACCTATATGTGTACATAGCTCATCACTGTGCGTCTTATTTTCTTCTCTCTCCAGGTGACTCTGCCAAGGGCATTGATGATTGCTATACCTCTGGTGACCTGCTTTTTTTTGCTAGTAAATGTGAGCTATTTTGCAGCCATGACTTCTGTTGATTTTCTGACTTCGGGTACAGTTGCCATTACCTGGGGGTGAGCAGTGCTAAACACTAAGGCTTTAACCAGCCTATTCAACTTAGGTAGCTTCATCTTCTCTAGCATTTGTGCACCGTGCACTCAAAAACACTTTCTCATCTCCAACAAGTGTAATAGCTTCAGCCTTGCAATACATTTAAAACAAATAGCATTTATGTAAAAACCCTTTTGGGGGAGGAAAAGAAAGGGAAACGAATTACTGAAGTATTGAAGTACAGATAGTCCTCGATTTATGACCGCAGTTGAGCCCAAAATTTCTGTTGCTAAATGAGACATTGGTTAAGTGAGTTTTGCCCCAGCAAAACCTTTCTTGCCTTTCTTTCTTAAGTGAATCCCTGCAGCTGAGAAGTTAGTAACCCGGTTGACTTTGCTTGTCAGAAGGTTGCTAAAGATGATCACATGGCCTTGGGACACAGCAAAGGTCATAAACAGGAACTAGTTGCCAATTAGCTGCATTTTGATCACGTGATCATGGGGATGCTGTAAAAGTCGTAACTGTGAAAACGGTCATAAGTCATTTTTTCAGTGCTATTGTAACTTTGAACTGTCACTAAATGAACTACCTATAAGGACTACCTGTAACGATGGCTATTTCAGTCATATTGTCTGAATGGGACATGGAGATTGAGAAAAATCCTTAGTATCACCAATTTCTCCTCTCCGTTTATAACACAATCTCATTCTAAGTGGCACTGTTTTGTAAGCTATGTTAGTTTGTTGATCTGGTTTAGTGATTGGTTTATCTTATGATCCTCTGTGTGTCTGTGTTCCACTAATCAATGCATTACTCCCTTATTATTTTACTTCAGTTATCAGCGATCAGCTCTCTGTGTTCAGAAAGGCACATCATTATTGCTTATGAATAGTCTGTTCTGTTTACACAACACTGTGCCTTTCTTCTGAAATTTGGCATGATTGTATTGAATTTTAAACAATTAATAATCAGTGTTTACATTTGAATATAGCCACGCCAAATTTCAGAAATTTCTGTTTCAAAAAAATATTTGAACACATCATTAATTAGAAATCCTCTACCTTAAATATTGCAACCTCTTCTTGGCCAGTATTCTCCCTGCTGGCCAGGTGATCTTCATCCCCTCCCCCAGTCTTTCACCTGTGCCAAACACAGGTAAACCGAATCAATTAACTCTCCCCCACAACCCCAATAAAGCCACCAAGAAGAATGAGACAAAAGATAGAAGAGTCCCGCAATTCCACATCAGGTGCTAATATTGCACGGGTCCTCTCCAGGGGAAAAATATGATTAGTCAGAGCTCTGGAATATTATTGGAAAACTCTAAAGAGTCATTCAATCTCACTACATTCCACTCTTCATTTTATGACATTTATTACCATCTTATTAAAACCAGAGAAAGACCCTACCAGCTGTGCAAGTAATGGACCGGTATCAATGCCTAATTTAGATGAAAAGATATTAACTATGACATTGGAAAAAAGATTATTGTACAAACATAGTGTCATCTCTCATTTATCCAACTCACTTTATCCAATTCAGTCAGGATTAATATAAACAAACTGACAGACTGGCATCTATAATATTCATTAGTGGTGTACATTTTGGAAAGAGCTACAGACAATTGGACTCATCTGTTTTAATTTTGCTGGATATTTGGTAAGATATTAAATTTCTGGGTTATGAATTTTAAAAAGTTTTAGATTTGGTTTTCTAATGATAGAGGAATGTGAGATCAAGAACTCATCAGGAAATGCAATAATATTACAAGTAGTAATTCTTCCTTATCTAAGGACAAGCACAGCAGACTTTTTTTTAGTCATTTTTTTTTTCCTTTTTCAGGGAAGAATTTAATTTTACACATAAGGTGAAAAGCTGTTTGACAATCAGATCTTTTGCTGTTGGGTCTCAGTTTGATGGTCTGACACACATAACAGTTTGCAACAGCAATCTTGCATGCTGTTTGTTCCTGAAGAGTGAAAAAAAACCAAGCAATTATAGATTCAGCTGAGAGCTAGAACATATACAGGTAATCCTTGACTTACAACAGTTTATTTAGTAACCATTTGAAGTTACAACGGCACTGAAAAAAGTGACATGACCATTTTTCACACTTATGACCGCTGCAACATTCCCATGGTCATGTGATTTATATTCAGATGTTTGACAACTGATTCATATTTATGACGGTTGGAGTATCCCGGGGTCATGCGATCACCTTTTGTGACCTTCTGACAAGCAAAGTTGATGCGGAATCCAGATTCCTTACCAACCGTGTTACTAATGTAACAACTGCAGTTATTCACTTAACAAATGTGGCAAAGTGTGTCATAAAATGGGGCAAAACTCACTTAACAAATTTCTCACTTATCAACATAAAATCTGGCTTCAAATGTGGTTGTAAGTCGAGGACTACCTGTATATACTATGTCTAATGAATTAATGTAGAGCTTTCAAACCTGCAAAAACCTGAGCTGCAAAAATCCCAGGGATTTACTAAATGTCATTAAAGACAGCAAGATAATTCTCTTGGCTACTAGTGGTCTTCTTTGTTTATGCAGTCGAGATTTGATAGTCCTTGTTAATGAAACCATATAAATCCTTTTGTTCTGAGGCAAGGATATCCTTTTTGAAATCTTCCCTTCCAAATCTTGATTGGATTGATGGGAGTTATACTTCAAAATAATTTAGAGGGCATGTATTTCACTCTTGCACTTCAAGCAGTGTTTTAATTATGCTTTTATCCTGTTAAATATGTCTTCCAAAGAGTGGCATAACCACTATTTCTGATTAACTGTGAAACCAATTTTTTACTATACTTTAAAATTTAAGTTAGTATTTATTGAAAGTACCACTGATTTGGAATATGGAGACCTACAGTATGGAAAAGCCATACAATTTGACTCAAAAGTGATGAAGAACAGAGTCACCTGGCACGCAGATTTCTTTCAACCAAGGTATTATGAACATCAAGTCAAAATATAAACTTACAAGGTGAAATCCGAGCTTGAGTTGAGGTCATCTTGGTCCTGAACCAACACCCTAGCCTAGCCAATCCACTATGGCTCCTTTTTGGTAACATTTTGTTTATTTCCCTCTAAAGAAATAAAGTCCTGGGCAACTGGGTATGGCTGATGTCATTGGCAGTTGCTCTTTCTTGCTTTGGATCAGTTAATGGAACGTTCTTTTGTGGAAGCCGGGTCTGCTACATTGCAGCAAGAGAAGGCCATATGGTAAGGACTGTGAACATACTGCTTTTTCCATTATATTCATGGATGTAGTATTTAATCAATCATTTTCAGGTTAGAATCTTTTACTGTTATTTCATGCCCCCTTGGCTCCTTTGTGGATTTGTAAGGCTGTCTTCTAGTCAGCAGTTGCATATGGTTAGGGGTGTGTAACCCAAAGGACAATGTATAAATAAAATAAAATGCATTAATGAACTGGCAGGATGGGAGAATGAAAGACACAGTGCTTCACATGCCATAAATTGCTTATATAACCTACGTTCTCTATTAAAGTTTGACACTTTTAATTACCTGTAGCTCAGTTGAGCCAATCTGACAATTTAAATTCTGTAATTTGATCCAACTAAACCTAATGGACCTAAACTCATTTAAAACTAAGACTGTTTGCTTAGCCGTCAGCTATATTGGGCTATTGGATTTTTGGAAATACATAAAATTGAATCCAGATTTAGGATGTAATCCTATACTTATGTATACAGAAGTAAATCCAATTAAACTATTTTTGAGCAGGGATGGGCATCGGTGTATAAATTAATTGTATGTAAAACTTATTGGAATTAATGGGGCAAAGTAGTTACTAGTTATCTTTTATCTTAATGGGAATTAAGAACAATATATTTACTTTGGCTCTAATGTCTTGAGTTTTAATCTGTTTGTATACAGATAACAGTAAAGAATCAATGAAAAACAAGTGAGGCTTCTGGGAATTCATTGTAACTTTTTGATCACAATCCTGCACTCCTCTCTTGTCCAATGAAAAATGGATATTAATTTTTATCAATAGAAGCAACACATCCAATTCTTCTATATGTAAATAGCACGCTTTTCCCTCTTACACAAGACTGAAGCAGAAATGCAATTGCAATTATTACTAAATTCAATTGTGAATAAATGTTATAGTACTGAGCTATAAATCAATTAATTTGTGATCCATGGCCATGTTTATTAATCTGCTGAGTATTCTCCTCCTCCTTTCTCTACTCCAGAGTAGCTCATAAAATTTTAGCTCTGGAGTCCAACAGCTGGCTCATAACACTGAAAAGAACTATGGTATGGAGGTGTCAGTTTAGGCCTGATTGGTTTATATTCTGCCAGAAGAGCTGTGAATTTTGAACTTCCTAACAATACAGGAATTAAGTACTCAGCAAGTACTTAGCAAGTGCTTGAGCCTGCTGCAGAGGAAAGCAGAAGGGTATTCTGTCCTGAATACAACTGATGTTCCCCTAAAAAACAGTAGGCTCCAATTCAAGTTCTAGAGAAACAATGTTTTAGAGAAATTAACATGCAAGAAATAGGTTTGGTGGGCTGCTGGCACAGAGACCATTGAAGCTGCGAAATTCCAAATGACGTGAGTGCCATACAACAGAACTTACTGTTGCTCATGACGTTTCAAATTATTTCTCATAGCATAACTACCAAGTTTGCTGTTCATTCATTTACGCATTAAAACTTTGGAGAGCTGGACAGAAGCAAGGAGTAAAGCAAACCCCTCAGCATAGTTAGTTATGGTCTTTTGTTTTCATTTTCAGCCCGACTTTCTATCTATGGTTCATATACGTTATTTTACACCTTTTCCTGCTCTCATATTTACTTCTGTGGTGTCCATAATAATGGTAATACCTGCAAGTTTCAACAAGATAGTGAACCTTTTCAGGTGGGTATTTCTTGCTACTCATAATTACTTGATGAAATTGATCTCTCGGCCTCTTTTTGATTATTTTTATATATTAAGATGATATTGCCTAGACTTCAGAGAGAGGAAGGGGATGCGGTATTATTTAGTTATTTGTGTTACTTTATTATTTCTTTTATACAAACTTTTCCATCCTGCTTGCCATGCAATACATCTCCAGTAATGTAATGTGGTGACCAAAACTGGATGCAGTATTCCACGTGTGGTTTTATCAAGGATTTATAAAACAGTACTAATACTTCACTTGATGTTGATTCTATGCCTCTGTTTATACAACTGAGGTTTGTATTAGCTTTTTTGGATGCTGCCGCACAGTGCTGGCTCATGTTTAAGTGATCGTCCACTAGGATTCCAACGTCCCTCTCACAGTTACTGTTTTTGAGTCAGGTCTCACCTAATCTGTACTTGTACATTTAGTTTTTCCTGCCTAGGTGTAAAACCTTGCTTTTCTCCACATTAAATTTCATGTTGTTGGATGGGGCCCTTTGTTCACGTCTGTCAAGATCTTTTTAGATCCTGAGACTAAATTAGTAGACTAGCGAAATGCTATGGATATAGTATACTTAGACTTCAGCAAGGCATTGAACAAAGTACATCACAACCTACTTCTTGGTAAACTAGAAAAATGTGGGATAGACAGCATCACCACCAGATGGATTTGTAACTGGCTGACAAACCATACCCAATGAATAGTCCTTAATAGTACTACATCTATATGGAAGGAAGGAAGCAGTGGGGTACCACAAGTTCTGTCTTAGACCCAGTACTCTTCAATATCTTCATAAATAACTTAGATGAGGGAATAGAAGGGGAACTGATCAAATTTGCAGTGACAATAAGCTGGCAGGAATAGCCAACACCCCAGAAGACAAGCTCAGGATCCGAAAAGATCTTGACAGACTTGAACAATGGGCCCTATCCAATAACATCAAGCCATGCAGTTGCCAATGCATGTGTCACATGGCTATGTTTTTTCTTATCTAAGAGTAGCTGTTGCATTTGTATTTCTTTGTAGCTCTTGTATCATTAAAAGATGTCCTTTATTGCTGCAGCCATTTGTGCCTTGTGACTATAATTATTTTTTAAAATATCCCAGGCTATGTAGCTGCCACTCCCATGCAATTCTCTCCAGGATAACCAAATACCAATTTCCCAGGAAGGAAAACATTTACTTACTGGATCTTCATTTTATCATGTTTCAGAGTCTTTTACTTGTAGGGTTTACTTTCCCAGTTCAGGTATAAAAGAAAAGCAGAGTATGGATATCAAATCTCCTGACTTAGGCAAAGAAATCCTAAACCTCCAGACAATTCATTGCTTAGTTCTGTACCTCAGCTTGGCTGAAAATTCTCAGAAGTGGCTCAGTTAGATTAGCATCTCCACTGGTAGCAAAACGAACTCCTGGACAGCAACTGATTGCCCATTCCAGAACAAAGGTAGAAGAAACATATTGCCCAGAAGTAAGCAAAGACATTCAAAATAAGCGCAAAGCTATTATGGATACTGTGACATCACTGCACACACTGCAAATGTCACAAATTTATTTATTTATTTATTCAATTTCTATAGCTGCCCATCTCAGTCAATGACTCTGGGTAGCTTACAATTATGTTATTTGTGTCGTTTGCATTATCCTATTCCCCTTCCTCTATGGGATGCCCATAAATTAGGCTCCTAGCTCAAAATAGAGATAATAATGTATTGTACTTCAATATCTATGGTTAATTGAAGATATATTGTCAAACTGTGGAAAGTGAACGAGATCTTTATTACAGTATTAGGTATATTTTTCTGATATTTAACTAGTATTTATATGTGTGTGTGTGGGGTATCTGGGTGTGCATTTTTTAATAGCAGCAGAAATTGCGTGATCACACATGGAATGGCTGCCACTAAATGTTACTTTATATAGCTTTACAACTTGGATTTTCAACGGGATAAGTGTTGCAAGTCTCCTGTATTTAAAGATTAAGAAACCAGAACTCCCAAGATCTTACAAGGTTAGTACTGTATAAAAAACACTAAAATCCTTTTTTTCCCCTTGTCCCTTTTTTTCTTTAGTCACACAGGTCATAATGGTCCTAATCTGAATGTCCTAACCTGAATTTGCTTTCCCCCCAAAAAACTGGCATCCTCTAGATATGTAGGATTACAAATGTTCTATAACTTCCACAAACTTGTTGTAGGAGTTGTAGTTCTACAGATCTGAATGCCAAACTATATTTCCTGGGCTGTCCCTAATTTCCTGGCTACCCTGTTCTGTATCCTAGGAACAGCGCAGTTAACAAATGCCTTTTTCAGTCTTCCTTGTCTTGTCACATGAGCCAATGGTTCCAAATGCTTCAGCCTGAGAATGTTGAGAAACTATTGGAAGAGCGATAACCTCTGATCTGTTGGCTTGATCTTTGCCCCATGGCATTCTAGAAGAAAAGACCAATCATATCACCTACTAGCAATGATGTATCAACGTTAGATATGATTAGACAGGTCTTGTGAACAGGATCACCTTTACGGGGAGAGGATGGTGGTTAAGGAAATTTAGATCAGGACTGAAGCAGGGGAAAGACAAATTGAGCCCCCTTCTCATTGAATAAACTGTGAACTATCCCATGGGGTTAAATACATACTGTAAGTATTACATGGATTAATGATAGTGGGAATCATTCATCACTTTGAATTTATAGATAGTCCTAATTTAGTGAACATATTTGGGACTAGCAACTTAGTTTTGAAGCCTAGCAGTCCCTAAGTGAAACTGTGCTTGTGATCTTACTTCAGCTTTCCTTTGCTTTACTGACCTGCAAAGGTTCTAAATGTGAGAATTGGTCACAAAGTTACTTTTTCATCATTGTTGTAACTGTGTATGATCGCTAAACAAGGCAGTCACTAAACAAGAGCTATCTTGCTAATTCTTTAAAATCATCATTAATTGTTAGTTTCTTTGCATATTTGCAATATGACCCAATGCTGATATTCTTATTTAAAATTTATCTGAAGGGACTTCCTGTTTCATATCATCAAAATACTGCTCTAATTGAGCTAATTTGGATAGTAGGGGGACAGTTTTTAAGAACCTAGGGATAGCATCTAGCCCAGTGGTTCTCAACCTGTGGGTCGGGACCCCATTTGGGGTCGATCGACCATTTCATGGGGGTCGCCAAGCAAGGCTGTCTGCCATTTTTTTTGTCCGCCATTTTTTTTGTCCGCCATTTTTTCCCCTTTTCCGGTGGGTGCCTTACCTCCCTTGGGCTGGGCCAGCTGGTGGTCGGCCTGCTCCGTCTCTGCCGCTTGCCAGCTATGCCTCGGCCAGCACAGGGGGCGGAACCATGCATGCGTGGTGCTCCCGGGCAGGGAAAGTCCTCGACTTACGACCGGTTGGGTAGTCCTCAACTTACGACCGGTTTAGTCCTCGACTTACGACCAGTTTAGTCCTCGACTTATGACCAGTTTAGTCCTCGACTTACGACCGGTTGGGGTCGCGGCATTAAAAAGGTTGAGAACCACTGATCTAGCCTATAAGACAAATTCCAGGAAATGTGATGCTTGCTATTTTTGTTCATTTAGCATTCCAATATATCTGAAAAAGTTGTTTAAAATGCCTATTTAACTTTGTTAATTTTTCCCCCATTCAATTATCTATAGGATCATTGAAAAATAAAATGGAATACATGCTGTTTTATACTACTTAAATCCATAGATCCCATAAAATATAAGAAACTGAAACGTTAAGACATTTCAGTTTTGTAATAGGGTATACCAGGCTACATAAATAACAACTGGGAGTAAAAAAAGATGACAATTTATAGTAGGCAAGCTGGTGCCATCCAATGTTTCAGTTCTCAGCTTCAGCCACTGGCAGAAAACTGTAGGTTTTGTAGCCAGTACTATTTGGAAAAACTGTACTTTCACCTTCTGGGGAAAACCATTAGTATAGGAACCTTCCTACCTTCTTTTAGCTGTTTTCTTGGCAAAAATCAGTGCTCTGGCATTGATATTTTTGACTTATTTTTAATTGTTTCTGGTGCTCTTGAAGCTTGAGGAGCAAGATAAAGAGACCAGAATGTTTATTTGTTTAAAAAAAAACACCTCTTGGTTTAAAATTTTACTTCACTCAAACTGTGCGGGTCACATCATGCTTTTCCTATTTCTATCTCCATTGTTGAATATCATGTAGCTGAAATAGCATCATTCCTATGCGAAAGGGAGACATTAGCAAGCTTGGGGACTTTCCAAAGTTCACAGGAGTGCCAGAAAATGTAGAAGAGTAGAATAAGAATGGTAGGAAGGGCAGAACATCCAAAATTAGTTGACGGAAGACTGAGTTTGTTCAGTGGCTTTGCCATGTAGGCTGATTATTGGAGAACATCTGGAAAATTTAAGGAGCATCCTTCAAAAAATCATGACTAGTTGGTTGATGAGATAGATATCTGGATAATATGACTTTTGATATCAGGTACTTCTTATTTCATCTACTGTGAACAAGGAAGCTGTACTTCTTTCCTCATTGGGTATGTTATTTGTCAGATGCCACTTGGAAAACTTTCCCAAACAAATTATACAGTGGCCATAAACATGTTTCCTCTTATTCCAGGTACCAATCATCATACCAATCATTTTTCTGATGATATCCATCTACCTGGTACTGACACCCATCATTGACCAGCCACAGCTTGAGTTCTTCTATGTTATACTCTTCATCCTCAGTGGTATAATATTTTACTTCCCCTTGGTTCATTACAAGTATTGCCCTGCCTGCCTACGAAAATTAACTGTTTATATGCAGATTTTAATGGAAGTTGCAGCAACTGAAAAGGACATGAAGTGAATTCATATTCATAACGTTGCCTTGGCAAATGTTCTAATTATCTATATAGTTCTAATCTGTACAGAGATGAGGGTACAGCTTTTCCTGATCATGTTTCAGAAACATTTTGAAAATGGATCACAATTGTTCCTACCTCTATCTAATTGGGGGTAGGGGGAGAAAGAGAGGAAGTTGTCAGAATGCCCTTTTTATATTTATTGTCTGATTTGCTTTTTAAATTTCTTTCTTAAATTGTTTTTATACATACACATTTTTTTCTTTTTGATTTTGTTGCTTGAATATCTTACTTTAACTAATAAAAAAGAAAAGAGGTTAAAAAAAATCAATAGATTTTTAGATTGCTTCCTTTTCAACAAGAAATAATATATCAGAAATGACCATATTGCATTTATGTTGTTGGAAATGCAGAGAAATTATCACTTTATTTAAACATTCTGTCTTGTTCCATTTTGGTAAGAACCGATTACGTACATTAACTCAGCTTGAGATTTATCTCAGTCATGGGAATTGACTTCGGACAGAGAAAATGAACACAAAATCAAATGACTTATTGTTCAGCATTGGAACACAAATATATATGAGTTCAACTTTTTAGCAGTTTGCAACATTAATCAATATAGCTAGAGCATGGATGGCTGTAATGAATCATGGTTTCAATTTATTAATATATGTATGTCTACAAATATGCATTTTGTAAGTTTTTTGCTTCCTTTTTAAAAAGCTTTTTTCTTCTTTTACAATTTTGTGTATTTTTGTCTGTTTTTGTATTTAGCTAATAAATAGTAAATTAAAAAAATTAAAAACCACTGTTGTTCTTGCCTCCATCTTCCTCCAACAGAGAATTATGGATGAATTAGTCAGTGATTCTTCCAAACACACAATAGGGAGAACTAAAATAATCCTTGCTCCTTTCCATCCAGCTTTTGGTTCCTTTTGCACTGGTTTCCTTAGCAACTTCAAAACAACGAGATTGGTACCTGTAATGAGGGGCTTTAAAAACTTCCCTCTACTATTTTAAAAAAGTAGGATGAAATAGCTTTGATCTTGTCCTTTGATCTTGTCAAGGAGTGCAGGAAATAGTATAAAGATAAGGCAGGCTAGAAAACAATGCCATGTAGGTCAGTGTTCATTTTTAATTGTAAATCTATAGTAACAGAATCTTGCAAGTCTGAATCTGCTTTCCCTCTCCCTCCCTTTATCTTTGTATGAACTAGGGAAGGGGTGGACTGAGATGTTTACTCACAATACTTTTTTGGCCTTGGCTCAGACCCCCCCCCCTTTTATCTGGAGCTGTGGCGGAACAGTGGTTAAAATGCAGTATTGCAGGCTAATTCACTGCTCATTGCCAGGAGTTCGATCCTGATTGGCTCAAGGTTGACTCAGCTTTCCATCCTTCTGAGGTCAATAAAATGAGGACCCAGATTGTTGGGGTAATGTGCTGACCCTGTAAACCACTTAGAGAGGGCTGTAAAGCACTGTGAAGCACCATATAAGTCTAAGTGCTATTGCTACCTGAATGTTGTCTTGGCAGAAGCATTTCCTCCTATTCTTCAAGGCCCTTCTCTCTTCCCTCTACAAGAACAAGGGGTGAAGGCATTGGAAATCCCTTCACCCCAAAGCATCCTGCAAATCTTTCCTCAGTGGTTTCTATCAGAGCAATGGAAACAACAGTGGCAGTGGTGGGCTTTAGCCGGTTCACACCAGTTTGGCAGAACTGGTAGGTAATTTTTTTGTTGCCCAGGCCCAGAATGGACGTCTGGAAGCTGCATCCACACAGAGAATCTGTTGTTCACATATTTGAATCCCACCACTGAACAGCGGGTAATTATAAAATTGTGGATCCATTCCTAGTGTAGTTTAATTGCTGCCTGTTACACAAACTTAACATGATATAATAAAAAAAGCCTGAGATTTAATTCTTCAGGTAACTTTGAGTATTTTGAAAGTATTTTTTCAAACATCTAGAGTGAATGTTATCTGTAAATATGCTATAAATATGACCGCTGGCATTCAATAAAGCTCTAACCCAGGAAGAGGTTTATATAGTGCTAGCTCATATCCACGATCAGGGGGAGATTTGTAATAAAATGTAATTGTGCTATATTTTTCTATTAAGGAAGATTAATGTATCACCATAGAAACTGGATTTCTTAAATCTCGTCAAGAGCTTGGAGCATTTCATACAAAAATAATGAAATATATATTTCAGAACTTTTAAAATATTTATATAAGAAAGAGTGCATAAAAGTCTATTAAAAATAATGCTTTAAATGGATATTAGCAGTAGAGGATTTTGAATGAATTTATGACAGCTTACATGCTGGTCTTTCAGATGGAAGATGGGAAATTTTGAACTGGAAACCAGATATGTCCTAGGACATTATATCCTATTTATATTCCCCTTCAGCACCAAATATAACAATCCCAAACAGTCATCTTAACTAGCAAGGGCACAATCCATTTTTTAAAAAATGGGCTGTTTATGGATAATATGCTAAAATGTTATTTAGCCAAGTCTCTCAAATTCTTGACACATTCTGGAGAATGTATCAAACATTCTTACATTTTTTTCAACCAATAAAGTTTTGCATCAGGTTCACAGCATACTGATTTATGATGTCTGGAGTTGTAGTTGACCAAAGCCATTGTTGATGGAAACCCTTGTTATTCTATGGCACCCAAAAATCACAAGAAGTCTGATAGTAACTTTTCAGACTAACAAATTTCAGTAAAAGGCATAAGTTCCCATGAACGACAACTCACCTCATGCAATAGAGCAACCAGCCTCATGTAGAATTTAAACTGAAATGTGGCAGGCAAGGAAGGGAGGACAAGGTGTTATGCATGTGAGACAGATTATAAGTAGTTTACCTGTTAAAAACGTGCAGTAATGGGTTAAATAGCCATTGTCTTTGTTCAGACTTTTAGAGAGAGCCTAAATTCTTTTGATGCACATATGTTCAGCAATCTCTTGCTCAACTGTACTAGCAAAATCTGTGAAAATCAGCTTCAGATGGGTTGGTTGTCTGCATGTAAATAGACTGTAGGCCTTTCACTCAAGAGTCTGAGAAAATGCATTGTCATTGCCAAGTATGGGTTATAGCTAATGGTGTCCTGGGGCTGGCTCGTACTGGCTTGCAAAAGCTAATTGTTAAACGTTTGGAAGTTTTGTGATCTGGTTGAGAGTAGAAGTGAACTCCGACATCTAGTGGTGTGGCAGTGCCAATGGAGCCAGAAGAACCAGTTATGAAACATTTACCAGCACACTACAGTAATAAGCTACTGGTTGTAGCTTATTAATAATGCATCACATTGGCTTGAACTGTGAGCTACAGATGGCAACCAGTGGAATTCTATTTTCTGCTTCTGTGATGTGTCTTTTAATAAGTCTTGCTTGGGAATTGATCTGACTGTTGATTTGTCTATTGTTCTTGATAAATAAGTAGTTCAGTCTCCTAATTGCCTGGTTTAATCCTATGAGCTGAGTTTCTCTATCAAGTAGATCACAACAAGTGTGGTTGTGCAGGTAGTCCTTACTTAAATGTTCAAAGTTACAGTGCCACTGAACAAGTGGTATTGATGACAGGTTCTCAAAATTTGGCTGTCCCAGCAGCCCCTGTGGTCACATGATCACGATCTGGGTGCTTGGCAACTGGCGCACACTTACAATGGTTGCAGCATCCCATGGTCCTGTGATCACCATTTATGACCTTCTCTGCCGGCTTTCCACAAGCAAGTCAATGGGAAAGCCAGCAAAAAAAGTTGTAAGTCACTCAGGGAGATCACTGGCACTTCTCCCCCACCTGGCAGCAGCCACTCCCAGCTCCACTGTACTTGTGCCAGGGTCTATGAGTCAGCCTTGCACCCCATGCAGCAATAGCCATTGCCAGCCTAGTCTTGCTTGCTAAAAAGATGTAATGTTCTATCTTTTTAAATGTATTGAAGAAAAACCCATCTGGCAACCTGTAGGCTTGTAATTTCAAAGGTTTTTCAATCTTAAAGAGGCAATAAAAAGTAAACTCCAAAGTGATTATAAAGATCAGGTTTGGCCAACCCTTGAATCCATAAAAGGCTGCATTTATGGTTCATGGCACGATGGAACCTGCAACTCTCAGCCAATTCTGTGTGCTACTCCTTCTCCCAATAGCATGAGAATGAGGTCTTCTGAAGGACCTCACCACAAGGACAAGGCTCTTGCCATTCTCCAACAGCATGTCCATTCTTACGAGACCTGGGAAAGACTAGAAGGTTTCTGAAGGATCGTGAGAATGGGGCAAGTGGCCTGAAAAGGAATGGGGTACGTGGCTTGGAGAAACAATGGGCACAAGGCAGCTTGGAGAAGGGCACAAGGCACTGAAGGTCGGCAGGGAGCAGCAGAGCCTGTGGCAGGGTGCTGGTGTGACTGTGTGGGGCATGGATGGCATTTCTTAGTGGCAGCAGTGGCATTGGGGCTGAAGTAGAGGCCTTGGGATGGGGCAGCTGGCTGAGAGTGTTGAAGGCCCTGTGCTTCTCTTTCAATCCCAGCCCTGGATGTTGCCCAGAAATACTCAGCCATTCCACCCATCCAGCAGCATTTCCCCCTTCTGTCCCCCCCTGATTTGACCATTGAGCGCTGGTGTGCAGGGTGGTCTAAAAGGGATAGATTAGGGGGAGATAGTAGGTGGGGGGAGTTGAGGTACTCCTGCAGTTTTAAGTGTTGCTGGGCTTGGTGGAATGGATGAAGCTTTCGGGTCACTGCAGCTTTGTGCCTTGCTGCTACTGGTAGACAAGACTGAGGCAGGTGAGGATTCCAGGGGAGGCTGTGGCTTTACACCACACTGCAACATCTCCCCAACTCACATGTGGCTTGTGCTGGGACTCCCAGGGCCTCACCTACCCCCCCCTTCTTACCTGGAAGTCCTTGTGCTTAACAACCTGCGATTCTCAATTAACAACAGAAGTTGGGAGTGCCAGAATTGGGGTTGCTAAATGATGCAGCATGTGATGTCTCGCTTTATGACTGTGTTGTTTGGCTTCTGATCCCAGCTGTGTTTGTAAGTCGAAACTCCAAGCTATAATTTAAGGGGAAACTGATGTAAAATGTTTTACAAGTCTATCAATCATTAGCAAGATAGACAAATTATGTAACAATGAATGTTGGAAATCCCACAATAAAGAAAGAACATTTTACCCTATGTGGAGGTTATATAAAAAACAACCCTCAAACATATTGCCAAGAAATATATTCAAATATTCAGAAACTCCTAAAAATAAAAGTAAAAATTGGGATCTTTCCAATTAATTTCAGAGTCTTTTTTTAAATCAGCGCCTGATTTAATTGTGTGGTTTGCTAACCACAAAGATTCTGTTTAGGTCTAATTCCAGAAAACATAAATGAAAAATATCACAGTTTTGTAAGATACATGTGGATAGCTGCAAGAACTTTGGCCCAGCACCAGAACAGAGGAACTTGGCCAATGATATCAGTTGCCCAGATTTCCCCAGAGCAAAACTGGAGAAAATGCAGCAATGGCAAAATTGACAATATATAAGCACAATAGAAATTTAACAAATTTAAGTAAGAATGGCTTCCAAATATACTACACTTTACATAGAATGACAAATTTAGACATTTGGACATGGTTTTTAGGAAAAAAGTTATGAGACCAATCAATAATATAGGAAAGAATTTAAATAGATACTAGCAATAATCTTTAATCTTTAATGTAAACTATAAATATCCCAGTTGTGGTCAGAAGTTACTGAAATAAACAGAAACGGAGAATGTGTTACTAGAAAGCATTCCTATAATGCTTTTATTTACATTTTATTTATTTCTAGTGGTTGTTCCTTTTTGGGGTATTCAACTGTTAGCATCCAATGTTTTTTATTTGAATTTCATTATTATGACAATAACAATATCTTTGACCTTTTCTTTTTTTAAAAAAAAGAAAGAAAAATAGAAAAATGATGAAATGTACATTGTGGCACCATGGTGCAAACCCTGGCCATTCATATTCAGGCCAAGCATCTTGATGTTGGATTGATGCAAGTGCAGAAGTTATGGGGTTTGTGTAATGACACCATGAGCTTGTTTTGATAACTGCCTCATCATGGCATCTATGTGGTCCTCAGGACTTTCTGTTTTTAAGGGCCTTTTAACACTAAACAGGATGCCACCAACTAATCCAGAATTATTTATTTATAACTTGGTTTATTTTATGGACCTGTGCCATAACAACAAACTTCCTGGTCAAGAAGATTCTTCAGTAGACCTCTCTAGTTGTACATTTTTGTTTGTTCAAGATCACAGTTCCACATAGCTCATATCTTTGAACTTGTGATCAGTAATTACATTCAGAATCTGTTCACTATTGTCAGTTTTCTGAACTTTACTACTCATCTGGCTCCTTGTCTTATCTCTTGTAGGCTTCAATGAATCCATTTTCACTACTAAGCCCTTCTTACAAAATCAGCAAACTGTTAGTAACCAGCAGGCTGACAGAGCTGATTATTAGTGCGGTGGGAGAATAGGCCTGAGAAGGTCCTTTGGCTGTGTCTAACTTCTTTCTGGGAGATGGTTCTGAGGTGACTAAAGGCATATTGACAGCTGGCTATTGATATGAATAAGAGAGGGGCTGAGGCAGTGAGCAGGCTCATGACCATGCATGTAAGAGGCTGCTGTGGACCACTTGGTGGATCATACTTTGCCAGTTACAACAGCTGGCCACAGATGTAGTATGTTTTAAAAAGCTTAAAGGTGCTATCTGTGCAGCTGTCTGGGTAGGCTAATTAGGCCTCTCTAGTTTTTAATAATCTTTACTTCCAGGTTTTGTAACATGCAAGGAAGCGAGCACTCTCTTAATTTCCTTCTTGTTTACTCAGCAACGTATTACTTAGCTGCAAACTTGCTCAGCTCTATAACCATACTTATTATAAGGTGTCATGCCTATGAAGTTGGAATGGTCCCACTTAGACAATGGAAGCCCACTGGCAGCAGGGTTCCTAGGCTCTCTCAGCCAGATCTGGATTAATCCAATTAAGAGATTAGTAAATGTGGAGCACCCTAGAGACACTTGGATAAAGTGAAAGGATAGGCAGAAGCAAAAACAGGTGGCCTCATCTCTCCAACTCCTAATATGTAACTGTTGCCTTTTGTCCTATTAGGAAATGTAGTTCACAATTTAGTTCATAAATGTAGTTCACAATGTAGTTCACAAAATACTGGAGCACCATAGTTGATCACTCTGAATAAGCCTGGTAGGTGGGATGAAGGGGAAGTGTTCCAAGAAAACTGAAGTCCTACCCTGAACAGAAGTTGGACTCGTCTTTCTAAATCAGGCATGTCAAACTCGCGACGTCACATGATGTCACGCGATGTATCGGAGCTTTTTTGCCATTGCCGGCAATGGGGTGGGCACGGCTCCGGTATGATGAAACCGGCCCACGGGCCGGCAGTTTGACACCCCTGTTCTAAATGATTTCTTTCAACCTTAGGATTTTATGATTAGGGAAATCAGAAAAATATATACATATTAAACATCAGTATAGACATCTTCACACAGACACTCATCAGTTCTTTTTCCTACTTGGAAGCAAAAAATTTCTGTTAGTTATATTGCCACATAATAACTTTATAAAAAAGCACAGCAGCACTTCAGAGGATGATACATAATTTGGCACGCACCTGTTATTAACAAAAATCACCATAATGTGAAATTTATTTTGTAAACTATCATGACATGAACATATGTGAGAAGCTTGGGCATGTGTGGTAATAGAAGGTTTTATTTTCTAGGCAAAACTTATGTTCCTCCTAAACCATTAGAAAAAAAAAGGAGAGCAGAGAAAGGAGATAGGTATGTAGGTGGGCAAAGTTAGAGTGTATTTTGAAAACATTCTAGGACTTTGACCTACCAAGAATGACAAGCAAACAAGGGCTGAAAATCAAACTATGGAGAACGTGGGTTGCAGCCAAAGAAAATACCATAGCATATGATTAATTTCTGCAGCATATTTTAAAATATCAAATAGATAGAAGAATACATGAACACAAAGAGGAGATGGCTAAAAAAAAGTCACTATTATTACACACAGATAAATATGGAATATGGAATTTGGCAGGCCCAACTTGAGTCCCTCAAGTCAATTAAATCTCACTAATATTTAGAAAAAGACTTGCTAATAGCGGCAGGAAAAATTTGGTAACAGGACAACTGTTCCAACAGGTATATATTTTACCTCAGGATACTGTCCAGTCCATAAGCCATTTTCAGCTGTGATTTATTTAAAAATCTGCACAAAGTATCAATGTCATATATTCATGAATAAATGTGTTTTAGATATTTATTCCAAATATGCATCCCTAAATTACATCATGGGGTTTAAAATGTATTTACTGGAAATTTGAGGGGGGGGGAAGCCCCAAACTGGAATATATGGGAAGGGTATTCAGATGCAACGGATCACTATGTCTAACTTCATGTATTGGAATCTGTGGATGACCTTGGCAAAGGAGGAGAAGAAATGCTGCCTAGGAAACAATGAGGCAAGAGAGGCGGGATGATTGTTTCCTAGGCAACCTCTCTACTCCTCATTCCCCAAGGCCATCCACACATTGCATTACAGATCAACACATTTATGGTTTGGTGCATCCCAGAATTTGCACATCTATATGTACCTCAACCTGTTTA
Source organism: Protobothrops mucrosquamatus (assembly GCF_001527695.2). Lineage (NCBI taxonomy): Eukaryota > Metazoa > Chordata > Lepidosauria > Squamata > Viperidae > Protobothrops > Protobothrops mucrosquamatus. The sequence goes on along the minus strand of NW_015388178.1, from coordinate 142,682 downwards.
GGACCTGTTTTTGTATTGGAATTTGCTTGTGCTGATGTATGACTGTAATAAACCACACTTTCATAAATGTACTTCTGATATTTTTTAACAAAATATATACCATTTGAGAAGAGTGTTCCCCATTCATCCTGATATTTTTTATAATCCATGTTTTATTGTTAAAAGATTAAAATGCAAAGGGAGTAGATTAAAGCAAGATAAAACCAAAAATACTACTATACTTCTTAAAAAAGAGAAATTACTTTTAGTGATACATTTTTCTCTTTCCTTCTATTTGACTCCTCAATTATTAGTCAGAGTTTAAATATTTAAATGTTGTATCTAACATTGTTGTTAATTTCCATTTAAGTCCTAAAAACCACATTCCAGATATTTAAATCTGCCTTTCTGTATGCTATATTGTATATAAGGGAGCCATTCCTGCTTCAGTTTGGTTAAACTTCTATGTGGATATATACTGTCATCAATTTTTCCAGAGTCTCTCAGTTTGTTATAAAAGACAAGTTATTTCTTTTCCAATGTTGTGCTATGTTGAAAGCAAAAACACACTCAACTTAATCTTATAGATGCAACAATTTATCATGCTATATTTCCTTTTTAAAATACACATTTCAAGAGTTTAGAGCTATTTATCAATAAGAAGTCTGTGGAGAATGGAGGAGTTTTCCCTTTTGTTTATCAGAAGTATTTGCTAAGTCTAACAAAATAAAGAAGCCAGTAAAGTTCAGGATGTGTGGACTCAATTTTCTCCTTTAGAAAATGTTTTCAGATAAACTTTAAAAAATATTATTGGATGGATGAACAAAGCATGCCTAACAATTAAAGAGTGGAGAGTTAAAGGCTGTGGATTCTTCACTTGCTTACAGAATACTCTAAAACCAAGTATATTTTTTCTTCTACTTTTCCACTGTTTCTCTACCTTTATGTCTATTTCTCTCCCAATGATTTTGAAAGGCAGAGATGTATAGACCAAGGTTTCATATAGATGTTACATTTCATAAATTTTATTTTCTGATCCTGATGCTATCAGATAGCCAGGAAGACAAGCTTCTATCCTGTACTTATAGATTTTGCCAGATTGTGATACCAATATTAAGATTATAATTCCATGCACATATTTGGGAATAACCTTCCTGGAATCCAGTAGGGCTTACTTTGGAGTAAACATGAACAACCTTGTTATAGGGACAATTTATTGTGTACATGTCAAGTGTCTGATTAACGAAACACTTAAAAGGACTTTCAGGCATATTTTTTCCTAAAAGCATTTATTAAGGTTACAGAGATGTCAGTACAGCATGGTGGAAGTGCTTAGATCTGAGATTCTTTTCCGTTACGCATATACATTCTAAGCATTTCCCCCCCCCCCTTATTTTGGGGTCATGGTTCACATCTTCCAATCAACTTGGAAGATGTGATTTACTTCCGGTTTCTTTTTCCCGGGCTATCCTATTTCTCCTCCCTTTTTCCCTGTTGCCTGGTTTAACTATAAAAATACCAGACAGTTCTGCATATTGTCAAAGCAAGAATATACAGTATTTGCAGCGTTGACAGTACATCTTCTGGGTTAGTGTCAGTAGGAGGATAAAGGAAGGTAGGGTCTCCCTGAAAGAAATGTTGAAGTTTGAACATGATCACACAAAGGCAAAATAGCATTGTCCCTGATTTGCTGAGAATGTAATAAAAGAGGTGGATAAGTGTTTGGGGTGGAGGGTTTTATTTTATTTTTTTAGTCCAATTTTCCGTTAGGACTAGTGAATGGGATCATCTTAAATAAAGAGTCTTAAGTTTTTGGCTAAATAGAGTAAAAGCCAATAACCAAGATGCTGAAACTTATTCTTCAGCATAATTATTAGAATTTCAAAAATATTATCTTTCTTTGCAGTTGGGTGCAAAGCTGGGTACTTTCTGGATTCCTGGGCTAGCATAATATGCCAAATTCTAGAAACTGAAGTCCACACATCTGGAGGAGACCCAGTTTGGGCAAAGCTGGGATGCATCAATAAATGATACATGCAGTTTAGATCAAACAGTGATTTGAAATTATTGAACCCTTCCCCAATAAGTGAATAGTTATGATTTAGCAGAACTTTCAGATTCTTGCCATGGAAGAGCAATCAAGATCCAAGACTCCCCTTATATAGGGAGCAAGGGCTGATTATATGGTTTCCCAGTTGCATGTCTGTGGCAAGCTCAGGATTCTGACATATCATCTATCACTGATATATTGCTGTCTTAATATGAAGCTTACATTGTTACATTTATTACCATGTTCAAGGAGTTAAACACTAGCATATTACATCAAACCATGCTCGGTTTTTAGCCATATTGCACTAATCACAATGTCTTGGCTGTGGTTTGTTGAATAAGCCACAGTGGCTGGATTTATATTAAGGCTTAAATCATAGCTTAAAAACAATCATGCCTGGGTTAATAAATCACACTAAATCACAATTAAACAAAGTATCTAGAAGCTTAGCAGTGTGCGTGAACCCCGCCTCATTCAGCTAAACATTCCCCATTGAAGCTAAAGTATACTGTTGTCAGAAGTAAGTCTTCATCCTGGTTCATCCAAGCCGGGAATATTATCATCATCATTATTATTATTATTAAATAAGCAACATGGCGACTGCTTTGGGAAGATGGTTATAGTTTATTGCAGAAGCAGAGAGATGGCTCTTCAGGAAAGAGCAGAGAAGAAAGAGGCTGAGCACATGGCCAGTAGCTTTTTTTATACCCTCCCTAGCTTCCTGTTTGGAAGTCTTCCTGTTCCTGTGGCATGAACTTTGAGGNCGTATTCTGACCTGAGCCCAGGTGTGCCTCTCTGGTATACTTGATGGTAATGGTTAGTCCCATTATGTCCCAAAAGTCATCTCCTGTTTCCCTGGTGATGGGGCTAATGACTCTTAAGAGCTTCCTTTGTCTTGAGATCCCTGGCTCCAAACTTCCTGATGGTTCCACATCTGCATTTCTATAGGACTGGCTCCTGCTTTGGGCAAAGAGATGAGGCAAGGTTTGGTTTCTGCTTTTCAAAAAATGCTTTTAAAAATCCTTTTGGTGAAAAATATTTTTTTCCTTTTTAATATTTCCTTCTCTGGGGCTTTGACTTCCCACACTGTATTTGGGTGAGTGGCAGCTGAATGAAGGGCATATTTCAGTGGTGGCAAACCTATGGCACGGGTGCCAGAGGCGGCACTCGAAGCCTTCTTTGTGGGCACACGTGCCGTTGCCCCAGCCTTGCCTCCCCTGGCGACCCCCTCCTCACCAGCAGCCCCCCTGAAGGAGAGTCGCCCTCAAGCGTGGCCCACATGGAGCAGCGCAGCCAAGGACATGGCAGCCAGGCAGCGTAGACAAGACTCTGCCCTCACACCCCATCATGCAGTTGATGCTGCAGGGCGCGGGCAGAGGGTGTGGCCGCCATAGCACTGCTGGGCTGCCTGGGCGATCTGCGGCGGGCCCTGGAGGCAGTGAGTGGTCCTGTGGGCAGGTGTGGTGGGGGATGGGGGGGCAGAGCAGGGGGGGCAGAGCAGGGGGGCCAGGGGGGGTGGAGCAGGGACGGGGCCAGTTTTTAGGCACTTGGTCTCTAAAAGGTTTGCCATCACTGGCATATTTGATCATGGACAGTACACAAATGCCAGCTTCCTTAAAATACCGTAACACTTATGATACAACTCAGGATTAGATCAGATATGATTTATTGTAGCCATAGGCCAGTAGTACAACCCAGGATAATCCTTTCTTCTCAGTAGACCATCAGATATTAACAAAGGCACAAATACTTACAAGTAATAGATTGAAAGGGAACACCTTTGGACTACAATTGCATGAGTGGACTGGGGATCATACTTTTAAAGATATCTCAAACAAAATGCCTTTGGCTACTCCAAATCTTTCTCTTGGATGTACTTGCCTACCATACAGAGCAATTTCTTCTAGAACCATGGTAGTCTGACCTGAAAACACCTACAGCCTGAAATATCACCATCCAGAATCCTTTCATCATCATTCTGAATTATATGTAGGCAAAGTTGAGATTTTTATTTATTTTTTTATTTATTAAAAATGTATCAGAACCTGATTTTCTCTTACATTTCAAGAAATGACCCAGCTGGAGGGAAGAAAGATCAATATAAATCTTCACATGCTTATCTGCATAATGAACGCATTCCATGAAAATGAAGCCAAAGGCTCACAAAGCTGTAGAACAAGTTGGAGAGTTGGGGAAGAAATGAAGTCATTAGACCTCACCAGACAAAAGGCCTACCCTCTAGAAAGAAAGGGGGAAAAAAAAACCCTGGGCTTAACTAGATTGCTTTAGCTAGGGAGAAAAGAATGTGACAAAGAAGACTTAATCAGATTTTATGGTTGAGGATGGCACGCACATTTGGAGTTAACAAAGAACTTCACCGCTGTTATAATCTTCTGCAGAAAGGCTGAGGGCTGGGAGTGCCACATCTGGAATGCCATGAGCTGTTTATCCTGCTTTACCTCTTATAAAACATGTGTTTCCCTCCCAACAATCTCACATAAAGAAATGTGTTGGCTAGTCCTGTCTTTATTTGTGTAGCTTTGGGTCTTAAGAGGAAAAGAATCCTCTTTAAGGCTTGCTAGGAAACAGGGAGGCTGGAAGAAATGTACTGTATTTATCTGATTTATAGCCATCCTTTCTTCTCGGACTTAAGGCCATTTTTTTCCCACAGTAAAAATTTGGTAACTAGTTTGGGTTAAGACAGAGATTTTCCATCTTTTTGTTGTTGTTGTTGTTGCTCATGGTCTCCTTCTCAGCTGGTAAAGTAGTTTTTCTTCCAACTATGAGGGACGCCACAGAAGTACTTTACCGTCTGCTCTTTTTTATTAACCTAAGCTGTATCATATAACTGTCCTCATATTATAAAAACAAAATATTTGGAATGGCATTGTCCCCGGGACTCATATGGTTCATGCTGAAAGCCATTGAGTTAAGAGATGGTGACAGATTTAAAGTCCCAATAAAGGAGTATATTTGTAGGATTGAAATGAGAGGTCCTTGGTACTCTCTGAGCGTGATTGTTTTCTTGCAGACGTTTCATTACCCAAATTAGGTAACATCTTCAGTGCTGGTCATGGTATACTAGCAGTGATGATGTTACCTAGTTTGGGTAATGAAATGTCTGCAAGAAAACAACCAAGTTCAGAGAGCACCAAGGACCCCTCAGATCTAAAGTCATCTAGTGTGTTTCCAAGGATGGAGTTAGACCTGAATCTGTGTCTCCTTAATCTGAGTTCAGTAGTCTATGTGAGATATATTGAATTAGCTACATAGAAAGTGCAAAGAGGGAGGAAGACCAAAGACCATTGTCATAGTGAGCCATAATATTTCAAAAGTTGTTTCTCTGATATGGTGGCAAAAAAGAGTTTAACACAGTTGTTGCTAGGCAACATTTTTTGCTTTTGCAGCATTGGCATAGGCAGGGAAATGTTGCTAACTGGCATGCTACCGTAGGCGTTACTGGATTAACTTTTGGTATATATAACCCAGGGGAATGATTAAAACATTAGTTCAGTGCCAGCCTAAACATAAAATCAAGGTGAGAATAAAATGTCTGTTAAAAGACACGATTAGTTGAAGGATAATTTGTAGGGATAGATATTTTACTGGTAAGGCCGAAGTGACCGTGCCATATCATAGGCCTTTTACACATACAAGGAGAATACCATGATCATACCTTCATGAATGTTCAAGAAAATATCCATTATTAAGCCAATATAATCTGAGATTTGCTCCCCTTTTATGAAACAAAGTTGTGCAGGATGGACAATTAAATGAATATTATTTGTAAGTTTCCATGTCTAGATTGCTGGCAAAAAGTTGGCATCAACATTTAATGAGATAGTGCAAGCTGTTGTCCATTCAGAATAATCTTTACTGGTCTTCAAAATTATTTAAACCTTATTAAAATAAAAAGGAAAAACTATTGTAAAAAAGCATCATTCTAAATCTCCAATAAGATAGAGAAAATACTCAGTATAAGTCTTATTCTACCCAGAGTAGTCATTCAAGCCAAGAGCTTTCTTTATCTTCATAGACTTAATGGTATCTAATATTTCCTGGAAAGATAAAGATGCAGCTAAATAAACAGTTCAATTAAGCAATCTTCAGAAAAGCTATATTATTATTATTATTGTATAGTTCAGTGATGGCGAACCTTTTAGAGACTGAGTGCCCAAACTGCAACCCAAAACCCACTTATGCATCGTTGAGTGTTGGGTGGGTGTGGCCCATTGGGTGGGCGTGGCTGCAATGGTAACGGCAGACTGGGTGGGACTAAAAAGTTCAATCAATCAATTCCAACTTTGCAAGATCTTTTTTTTCCCGTGAGAAGCGAAAAGGTTTTATAAAACCCAGCTGAAGGCCTAGGACTGGGGTGATGGCGCATGTGCCCACAGAGAGGGCTCTGAGTGCCGCCTCTGGCACCCGTGCCATAGGTTCGCCACCACTGGTATAGTTGGTCATGCAATTAACCAAATGTTTAGACTGGATCTGGCATTTTTATTCTCCTATTGGGTCCTTCCCAAGGACCTAGGAACAGGCATATGTTGTCCTTTGATGGTGTTAAATAAATTGTCATAGATGATGACAGACAACAATGTGCAATCACAGTTACCAATTTTTTAGCTGATATTGCACAGGGAATTCTTTCCAAGAACTGAGTATTATAATGTATTGATGTAGCAGTATTTTTTTCAAATTATTTGTATTTGTTATACTATATATAACATGTATAATGTATGGGTAGTCTACAATTAGATTCACAGTAAGACTGGTGGAGTGATTAAGGTAACACCTAAGAATATAGGCAGTTCCAACTGGGTGGTTTTTTAGGGTGTTTAGGTTTGTGTGTGCACATGTATGCACAAGCAGGGCTTTTTTTCAGCCGGAACGCGGCGGAACCGCGTTCCGGCACCTTTTTCCGGGCCGGCCGCACCG
>NW_015388178.1:101323-131099 GCF_001527695.2 Protobothrops mucrosquamatus | reverse complement strand
AAAAAACATTTTGAATGAGATTTCTATAGGATTCAATAGTCCTGTGAAGGATAAAATGGCCAGAAATACATAAACTAACATAGGTATCTGTGAATTAAGATCTCCAAGTGTCATTCTTCAAAGGGGGAGGGGATTTGATTGCAATTCACTAAAAATAATAATTATTCAATAAAACAGCCCAACAACTAAAAACAAAAGAATCATAGAAAAGAAAGGAATAAAAAAATAAGTGTCAGCTTTCCAACAAAAAAGGGAAAGCTGTGTTACATATGTTCTTGGCTAGTCACACAAAACCTGTACAAGAATATTTTATTTGAACAGCTATCTGCAGATTGGTAATCAGCAAACATTTTTGAAAAAAAAACCTCATATACTGTAACTGGTTAATGTACAAATAAATAAGAACAGAAGCAACCAGATGAATTCAGTCAAGCTAATTGGTGTCAGGGCACATCTCAAAGGCTGATCATTATGATGAGTCCAGAATGATATAGGGTCTTCTGCCTGAGCAGGGGGTTGGACTAGAAGACCTCCAAAGTTCTTTCCAACTCTGTTTTTATGTATTCTGTATTCAATTGTAATTTCAAAATCATCCCTCATTATCTCAATGCTGGAAAACATTTCTATTACAAGTTTCTCAATGCCTCTTAAGATTCCAAACAAGAGAACAGCACACAGTGTGCCATATTGTACTTATGAACCAATCTCATATGAAAGATTTGTCAAGAAATTACCAGCTTTACATTACAACACCTTAGTCAGGCAACAGCTGAGTATATGGTTACTACTAAAATTAGAAGTTTTAAGCCTGCCTACTCTTTGTGCTGATGATTTATTTTATGTTCTCTGGAATACAGAACCAAAGTTCCATGTAGCCCAAGATTAACAACAATGGCCGATTCCATTTTTTTTTCTCTAGCCTTACCAGGAGACAGGAAGGGCCATATTTAAATTTTCCTTCTTGCAAAACAGATGTTCTGCTATTGAGTACAGCCTTCCCCAGAAATACAAGTGATTGGTGAAAATGGAATAGTTTGAAACCTAGATTGTAAAAATACATCTGGACCTTGCTTTTATTACAGGAGGTCCTCGACTTATGACCACAATCAGGGCCTGAATTTCGGTTATTGAGTAAAGTTGTTCAGCCTGACATCTGGTGACTGCCCACATAACGGCTTCGCTCCACCACCATAATCCTGGCTCGTCCAATTGTGGTTGTTAAGCATCCATGTAGGTCATTAAGCAGAGTGCAGGGGTGCCTCGGAGAAAGAGGAAAGGGGGAGGCCAAGAGAGGCCCTAGAGGCCTGGGACCTACCGGTACATGGAAATCTGCTGTAGGCTGGGAGGTATTGGCTGGCTCCAGGACCTAACAGCGCGTATGAAGCTGCAGAGTTCTGATAGTCTTCCCATCTAGCCACACAGCAACGCCTGGGAGTCTTCAACCAGCTCCAGGGCCTACCAGTACACATGAAACTGCCATGGCCCTGGAGGCCTTTGGCCTTCTCACTGCCTAACCAGACAGCAATGTGCATGAGTCCTCAGCCAGCTCCAGGAACTGGAACACAACTTACTTTTTCATTTTTCGGCAGCTTCTTCCAGATGCATCCAGTCAATACTTCATGCGTGCCAGCTGAGGGCTCTCCTCCACCCCTTCTGCTTGCAAACTTCCCAGCCGGCTTCCTCATTATCTTTCTGGGGAATCTGGCAGAGAAGATTTCAAATGATGATTACATGATCGCAAGATGCTTTTGCAACCAGTAGTAAGTGCAAGTAGGTTGCCAAGCATCTAAGATGTGATCATGTGACGGTGGGGTAGAGGCAGCCCGAGACGTTTTACAACAGCCAGGAGTGTTTTAAGGGCCATAAACCACCCTTTCCCTCCTAATTACAAATGCCTGGTTGTGAAGTCAAGGATTACCTGTAGGGTAAGTGTGCAAAATTTCATCAGTCTAAGTTTTTTTTTTTTTAAGGGATAGTAGAAGAAACAGACAAGTTAAAACATCTGACCAAATGTTGTGTCTGCAGGGGAAAGGGATGGAGACTGCATGCTGAATGAGTCACAATTTGGTGTTCCAAGTATCAGATGATACTCATTTTCTTGGACAAAGAAGCAGTGAATGGCACATGGGCTGCATCTATTTGGCATCTTAAGACAAATCCAAAGACAAAACCACAGTTTTGCCTGCAGCATGATTGCATAATACAAGCCAGCTGCTTAGATTCGCAGAATGGGATTGAGAGCATATAAATAAAATAAGTAACAAAAAATCTGACTTACTTACCAAAATGTGCTAGAAATAACCCTGGCTTAGTGCCCTATGCAAACAGTTCGCACACACACTTCTTTTGAAAGTGCATTTTAGATTTCTTTTCTTGAGAACATGCAGGTTTCTGAGTATGCAAGAAACAGGAAAAGTATTGTGTTTGTTCACCAAGATTTAAGTGAGTTTAGCTTCAGGAGAATTAATATTTCAGATCCATAAAGTACTATAATTACCCACTGATTTTCTAGGGACAAAAATTTCCACCCCCACCTCCCAAAAAAAAATCCTCAACACCACACCTAACAACTTTCATGAGATTATACAAATGGTCACTAGGGGGCAGTAAAGCCCAATCCAATTCTGCTTTAGTTCGTTTTTCCAAGCTCTTTTGTTTGTCTTCCCTTCAGCCAGTGACTTATTTGGGCAGACCTTGTCTGGGTTCAGAAATGGAGCAGGAAGAGTTCTAGCTAATACTTACTAGCAGAGAATTACAAAGTTATACCTTGCATTCTTGGAAGTTAAAAAAAAATAACAATTCCCTGGAAGATGGTCAAGGTGAACAGCACAGACCAGCAGAGACATGTTCAAAAAGTCATAGGAGTTAATCCAGTCTTGAAAGAGAATTATTTAGCCTGCGGCATTAAGTAATTATTGAGTAATAGCTTTACTGTATTATGTAAAGGAGAATAAAGAGTATATTCCTGTAAACCAAACCCAACAATAGATTTTTCTTTGAAAATGAAACACGGTTGTGCTTGCCATAATAATCTATGGCAATAAAACATGCAAATATCCTGCAGATGGATTGGCAGATTTCTTGAGCAATAAAACATATTTATGGGTATGTTTATCAAATTTTTAATACCAGCCCTCCCCAGATGTTCCTTTATTTGCATCACAATACATCAATATTAAGCAGGCTTAGCTTTTCTTACCCTGACATGAAGGATATTGTTTACTGCATGTTTTTGGGGTTGTGTTAGACTTAATACAGTGCATAGCATAGTATAGGCTTAGTATAATGTGCAAATCTGCATGTCAAATTATGATAAAGGTAAGACACTGAAACATTTGCTCATAGATAGGTCCTGATTTATTTACTTTAACCTTAGTATACAATGTGTCACCTGAACATAGACTGGGTGCAGGGGAAGGCATGTTCACTCCCTATTTTGTCTTCCAAACAATAGAGATGGGAGAAAGGAGTGGCACATGTTAGTGCTGATTCAGTATCTCTGTTTTCCCAACTCTATTTTCTCTCCATGCAAGTCTGAAGTTTGTGCCTTAAGTGGCACCAATGAGGTAAGAGATTCAGGCTTTCGCTATCATGGGCATTGATTCCAATCAGGGTATTACAGGGTTTAAAAAAAAGAAAACTAAAACATTAAAAGGGAAAAAAAGACTTTCTGGCCAGCCACCGTAGAGACGGTTAGGTGAGAGTTAGGGAACTGTCAAACATTTGACTGAAGCAGTTGTCAGTGGAGACTGTGGCCCTTTTTTAAAAGCAACCTCAATGTTATTCTAAGATAGGGATGTCCAACCTTGGCAGCCTTATGACTTGTGGACTTCAAATGGCTGGCTGGAGAATTCTGGGAGCTGAAGTCCACAAGTCTTAAAGTTGCCAAGATTGGACACCCTTTGCTCTAAAACAATCCCAATCTTCCTTTTTGGACAAATGGGTTCTGGCCTCAGTTTGCAACTAGACCATGATCAGAAGCCTTGTGATGGATATTGTCTTCCAAAATCAAAAATGTTTACCCCTTCATCTGACAACCCCCCTTCATCACAGCTTCAAGTTATATAAAATCAATAATGTTTCACCAACCATTATTGACAAGGTCAAGTTATTGGTTTTGATGTGTCCAAGGCATATTGGGTTGGTTTAGGCAAGGTCCTCTTTTCAAGTTACAGGCCAATATCTACCATCAGCACTTATATTCTGTCTTTGTCACTCCAAAGATATATTCTTGATATAATTTGGAATGTCCTATCATAGGAAAAAAGAAGCTTTGCCAAGCACTCCTAGCAAGGTATTCTTCTCCTAGCTTTGCACCTGATCTCCTGTGTGTAATCTCCCCTGCTCCTAAGTCCAAATGTCCCTTGTAATAGCAAGTTTCCCAGCTGATACTTTCAGCAGATGGTTATGTCAACAACCAGCTGCAAGCTTTTTCCTTATCAGTTCACAAAACCGGTTATTAGAAAGAATATTAAATTCTTCCCTAATGTAATAAGAGATTATTTGTCTGATTATATCCTACCTAAGTGGATATGCTTAATACTCTTTCCTCCTTTTTGCCACAATAAATATCCTACTAGTTAGTTTGGGCTAAGAGTGATTGAGTAAACCAAAGTCACCTAGTGAACTTCTGTAGCTGAGTGTAGATAAGAACGCAAGTCTCCCTATTCCTAGTCCAACACTTAATTCCTCTCATCCCAATAAATCTTGCTAAAGAAGAGTCTATGGAAATTTTGCTTGGAAAAAAAACGTCCTCCTGTTTAAGACAACTTCCAAGTGTCTCTTAATTATGAAGACAAGCATATAGCAGTCAAAAGTCACCAAGAGGAACTGCGTAATTCTGCAACATCTTCATAGTTGCTGCCATCACACCTATAATAAGATATATCATCAAAGAATAGAAAGACTAGTTTGGCATCAGATTACTCATGAAATTAGTCACCCTTAAAAATGTTCAGTATAGCACCTTCAAGCTGCACTTACAGAGAGCTATGAATAAACTGCATGCAAGGGTTAAGGAGCAGGAAGAGAAAGGTAAAGTAAGGGAATAAAAAGACCAAACATGGAAGGCACTTTATAAGATAACTCTCTTTTCATTGGCTTATTGTACTACCTCTTTTATTCATGTGTCATGACTTTATTAATTTTTATATCAGGATTTAGAAATACACAGTCTTCTAAACATTGTAGAATTACAATTCTCAGCAGCTTTTGCACCTGTCCACCTTGGTTAGAACTGCTGATTTGTGATTCAGCAACAACTGACAGACGTTCATTTGTTTGTTGGCTTATAAGCTAAGATATTTTTTTTAGGTTGCCCAACTGATCACACTTTCCACGTAATTCAATAAAAAGAAGCAAAATTAAATAAAAAATAAAGATGGGTATCATAATGCATCATTGGGGCGACATGCAAAAATCAGTCAGAGTTTGTGCACTTTGGAATTGCCTCCCTCTCTGGCTCTGTGTGAGTCTCACCCTGACAATCTTCCTGAATCTTTAAAAACTTGGCTGTTGTCTTAAGGTTTGCATAGGGTAGTAGTATGGCTCATTGGTTGCATCTTATGGTATATGGGGTGTGGTTTGTCCAAAAGTATGTGATTTTTTTTATTGTTTATCTTTAAATGTAAACTACCCATATTCATTTAAAGTTGGTCAGCCTCTAAGTTTAATTAATAAATAAATGGAAGGTCCATGCCTGAGCAACAATGGGGCTCAGGCCAGTAATGCAGTTATTGCTTGATCACTTCTGCTGCCCAGCCTCCTCAACATTGCACCTGTGACTAACTTTCTCTGTGAGAGGACTGGCATGCTCTGCCCATCAGTTTCTCACCCCTCCTGGTCATCCACACTCTTCAAAATCGCAAGCCCCTAAATAGATCTCTTTCATAACAATGTTGACAAGAATGGTCTGAAGTAGAGTTAGGGACATTATCCAAGGTTCCATTTCCCTGGAACCAGAAGGCCATTGTCCTTTTGTTAATAGAGAGGGCATAGAGCAGTGTTTCCCAACCATGGTGGCTTGAAGATGTGTGGACTTCAACTCCCAGAATTCCCTAGCCAGCATGCTGACTGAGGAATTCAATCCCCACATCTTCAAGTTGCCAAGGTTGAAAAACACTGACATAAAGAAGGGCCTTAAAGGAAAATAGGAAGATCTGTTTAACAAAGCAACAATCAAGCAAGAACAGCTGAAGTCTATTCCAAGAATCTAATTTGGGGGGAAAAAAAACACCACCTCAGATGGCCGCTCCTTATTTCGCACAAAGATAAAGTGAGGAAGGAGGGAAGCACATTCAGACTTGCAGGATTCTGTTATTATAGCTGTTCCAGTAAAAGTAGTTTCAGGTCTTTATGCATGGGGTTCTTCGTCTGATCTACTCTGTAGAGCAGGGGCGGGGAACTATGGCCCTTCTATGACTTGGGGACTTGGGGGCCATGCTGGCACAGGTATTCTGGGAGTTGAAGTCCAAAAGTCATAAAGGCACCATAGTTCCTCACCTCTGCTATAGGGTGACAGTTAACATCTCCCCATAATCAGTGCCCTGTTCTAATACTGCCAGGGCCCATGCCAGAGCTGCCCACTAAAATTTCACACACACACACACACACAAATTACAACCACAACCATCAGCCCAGCCATGCACTTCCAGTCCATTGACCATAACAACAACAACAACAATCCACCATTCAATCAACTGTCTCTCATAAATCATTTTCCCCAGATGCCAGATTAGTTACATTTTTTTTTGTTCTGAGCAATCTTGAATAGGATTTTGACTAGAAAGGTGGGATATCAGTATTAATACTTACGTACACGTGTGTTACCATGACTCAATGGACTGAGGAGAAAACATGGGACTTGGGAACAGAAGAAGCTGTAACTGGTGATGGAAAAAACAAGGGGTTGGTAGAGAATTTGGTGAAACTAGTATATCGAGACAAAGCAAACATTATTTCTTTAGCATGATTTTAAAAGATTATTTGCTGTGTCCATGTGTGATCACAAGCCAGGCTGAATGAATATCATACCTAATGACAATGATATTAATACAATGGTATTAAGTTATTTATATATTATCCTGAAATATTTTATTTTTATGTAAGAGTTGCTGCTGTCTCTCACTCACTCTCACTTGAGGTGACCAGTTGGTCAAATGGTGATGATCTTGAACAGGGGCAAAGAGTTTCCTTCCAATACAACCACAATCTGCTATTTTAGAAGCAAAGAAGGGGGAAATATTTTTTTTAATGTTTAATGGGGGATAAGCTACATGGTGCATGTGAACAACTATTTCTGCTCCTGTGAAATGCCCTTCTAACACCAATTATTTGCAAACAATTTTTTTTAAAAAAAAAGAATTGATGACTGCAATGTTGGTCCTCAACAATTGCCAACTTCATTACACCTTGGGCACCTTGGGAGACTCTATGTGAACTTTAAGACATTCAAAAGCAGCAAAGGTAATAGAGGGTTAAAACCCATCTTGTTGCTGGCTGCTTGGAAAAAAACAAGAAACAAAGCAAAAGGAAAGAAGAACATGGATGGCAGGAGGAAATGGGACCACTGCAATTCAGTGGGAAATAGCCCATCATTGGGGAAGTAGAAGTGGGATGGGCCAGAGAGTGGAAACTGATAAAGGGTTAAAGAGAACTATGGGGAAGAATCAGAGTGGCCTTGTGTGGGAGTGAGGGTGGAGGTTGGATTAAGAGGGAGTATTCCTGAAAGAGAAAATAATTACTGGGAAGAATACAAATCTTCTTCCCAGCTGGTTCAAATACTTTCTACTAGTCCTTTAAGCGGTAGAAGATGATGTATTCCCCACTGTCAACCCCTATTCAACAGAGTAATAAAACAAAAAAAAATGGTGCTAACCTTACATATGTATTGTGGGTCACATTTAGTGAAGAGATTAGTAGATTTCTCCAGTTTTGTTTATGTTTTTATTAAGCTTCACCTGTCAGAGTGGGGGGGGGGGAATCAACCACTCTCCCTAATATGGAGTGGGATAGGGCAATATTTAGACAGTTGCTTAGATTAGTGGGTTTAGCCACCTGTCTGGTTGCCTGGCCTAGTGACATGACAGGGAATGCTTCCTTTGCTTCCACTCAGCAAACCCCCTCTTCCATGCCTATTATTAGTCAGATGGGCAAAAATTAGTCTGATAACAGGGGTATAGACTGAAGTAGGAGCGAGTGGTCTCTATGTAGAAAGAAAGGAAGATGACCTTGATGGGCATATGGAAGATGCATTGCCAGGGCGATGAGGAGTAAAACGTATTTTCAGTTTACCACGGATAATATTTGGAAGCGACTCTGTCAGACACCTCCCTAATTCACTAAGCTAGGAGGAGGAGGAGACCAAATGTAATCAGGTTTGTAAGATTGATATGAGCCCCATTAGGCAGACCAGACTAAGAAATCAACTCTGCAGGAAGGTTGAGAGTACTTTTTATTCAGATTGGCTATAATTAACAGAATCAAGGATAAGTTGAAGCTGCTTATGTCCTCTAAACAAAATTACTCAGGCCTCACCATTGGGAGCCCACAGGTTATACAGAACCACTGTGAGTTGAACTCAAATGCTCACCAATTGAGCCTGTGACTGACGCTTAATCTGAAACATTCTGCTGGTCTTCAGAGGTAAGCATGTCTACAGCAATGTAGCCCTGAAGATTGTTACAACCAGCTTCTGTATGGCAAAAACCACTTTACTTGGTTCTATGTGGCACTCAGTATTGTTACTGTAGTATGTTGACTTACTAGAGTCACAGCTCTTTGGATTTTTCATTTTTTGTTAACATTCTGGTACCATTGTGTGTCAAAGACAAAACACAAAACTCTGCTTTAAAACTGAACTGAGAATTTCTTATTTCAAATGAGTTCTAAATAATTCCCAAGGAGCTGAATTTCATTATTATTTTTTCCTTTAATCTCTCTGCTATTGTGGCTACATTTGATGATCCCAAGGTGGCAGTGGTGGTGATAATGATGTGCCATCAAGTGGTTGTTGACTCTTAAAGACTACATAGATAGGTTTTCTCCATTATCCCAAGGAGTACAGTAGTAGTAGTTGTTGTTGATTTTTTAAAAAGTTTATTTTTCTCATACATGCAGAATCAGAAAATAAAATACTCCTGGAATGTTCAGTTTTGAAAAGGGAGGTGCTATCTCTGGAAAAAAGAGATGAGGATGTCAGCATAAACTTCTCTTTTTATGTGATTTGACACCCATTACATAAACAAGACTGATAGGGCCCTGCCTTTATATTGAAAAATATTACTTCATTTTGAGGAGAGCTGGGCCATAACAATTAGCAGAATTATATAGATCATATCCGTTTAGATCAGTGGTTCTCAACCTGTGGGTCGGGACCCCATTTGGGGTCGATCGACCATTTCACGGGGGTCGCCAAGCAAGGCTGTCCGCCATTTTTTTGTCCGCCATTTTTTCCCCTTTTCCGGCGGGTGCCTTACCTCCCTTGGGCTGGGCCAGCTGGTGGTCGGCCTGCTCTGTCTCTGCCGCTTGCCAGCTACGCCTCGGCCGGCGCAGGGGGCGGAACCACGCATGCGCGGCGCTCCCGGGCAGGGAAAGTCCTCGACTTACGACTGGTTGGGTAGTCCTTGACTTACGACTGGTTTAGTCCTCGACTTACGACCGGTTGGGGTCGCGGCATTAAAAAGATTGAGAACCACTGGTTTAGATGATAATATAAATATCTATTCCAGAGTACTTTCATCACTTCCTCTTAACCTACTCCAGTTTAAATAGGAGGGTTGATTCGAACTGAATCCAGTGAACTTACGGTAGCAACAAGTGACGGACTAAGGCTTGTCGTGTCTTTATACAACAGTGCAGTGCTGTATAGTAAAGCTCTAAAATCAAGAAAACACGCAGAGCCTTCTTAAGCCATCTTTTGTGGTTCTTTCTTGAACGACTAAGCCGAGCTAATATTATCGTTTATACAACGAGTGCGGGGAGGGGGGGGGGAGACGGGAAGGCTAAGGAGAGAATTAATTTGTTTTTACCTTGGACGAAACTTTTTTAAAAAACAAAACAAAATCTCTCCAGATCGGAGCTGGGAATTTGGAAGAACCTGAAAGCGCATCCATCGGGAGGCGGAAGCGGGGTGGGTGGGGAGCAGACAAAGATTTAAAGCCTTTTTTTCTGCTTCGGATCTATTAAAAAAAAAAAAAAAATCTCAGCAGCTCGCGAAATCGCAGACAAGACCCCTCCCTCTTTCATGATCGACTGTCAGTCGCTTCCTGCTTCCCCCCCCTCCCCAGCGCCTGCAATACTCTCCACCAATCATCCGCCTCCTCCAAACCAATGACCTCATCCCTTTCCTTTCCATTGGCCAGCTATATTAAGAAAGTAGCCGGCCCCTTTAAATACCAGCGTCCGACTGTCGCGGTGCTATGGCATAAAGTACGGAAGACTCGGGCGGCAGGAGCACTCTTTGGACAAAAAAAAAGAAAAGCGGGGGAAGCAGGAGCAAAACTTGCAGAAAAAAACTGCCGCCACTTTTTTTTGGCTCTTGTGCTCTCGGTTTCTCCCGTCTTGCCGCCGCCGCGTCCCCTGGAAGGGAATCCGGGGCAGAAGAGAGCAAGGAGCCGAACTCCTTCTTCCATGCAAGCAGGCAGGAGGCACCAGAGGAGCCAGCCAAGAGCAGAACGGAGGCCCCGGCGAAGTGGGCGGTTCCCTCCCTGCCTAAGCCGCGCGGAAGAGCCGTAGCTCCCTCCGGCGCCCGGAGAAGACAGCGCCGCCCGCCGCCCTTGCCACGCTGCCCTGTCGACAAGGCCAAGAGGCAAGAGGAGTAGCGACGACCAGGCGCCGGGAAGAGAGCGCTTCGGTCTCCCTGCTGGAGCACCAGAGCAGGGCGGGGTTGGCGACCCTGGCCATGGCGGCGATCCGCAAGAAGCTGGTGGTGGTGGGCGACGGGGCGTGCGGGAAGACCTGCCTGCTGATCGTCTTCAGCAAAGACGAGTTCCCGGAAGTCTACGTGCCCACCGTCTTCGAGAACTACGTGGCTGACATCGAGGTGGACGGCAAGCAGGTGGAGTTGGCGCTTTGGGACACGGCCGGCCAGGAAGACTACGACCGCTTGCGTCCTCTCTCCTACCCGGACACCGACGTGATCCTCATGTGCTTCTCGGTGGACAGCCCCGACTCCCTGGAGAACATCCCGGAGAAATGGGTGCCCGAGGTCAAGCACTTCTGCCCCAACGTGCCCATCATCTTGGTGGCCAACAAGAAAGATTTGCGCAACGACGAGCACGTTCGCAACGAGCTGGCGCGCATGAAGCAGGAGCCCGTCCGCACCGAGGACGGCCGGGCCATGGCCATCCGCATCCAAGCCTACGATTACCTCGAGTGCTCGGCCAAGACCAAGGAAGGCGTGCGGGAGGTGTTTGAGACGGCTACGCGAGCGGCTTTGCAGAAGCGCTACGGCACCCAGAACGGTTGCATCAATTGCTGCAAAGTGCTATAATACACCGCGGACGCCGGGGGAGGAGGGGGCGAGAGACAGGCGTCAAGGGGACTGGGCTGACTTCCTCAAGCCCGACGGAGAGTCGCACGCAAGAACAAACTCGGGGAGGGGGGTCGGACCGCACTCTTCGGGGAGGGGTGAGAGAGCAAGCTGCGCGCCCGCTTGGACGTGGGAAGCGCTGATTTTCCACGACGGGGGCCCCCACCGGTTGATGCAACTCCTGCTCGGTGAGCTTGGCTCTTCAGCCTGGCTCGCATTATGCGAAGGACAGTCGTGGGGCTTCCACGGACCGAAAGCGCTCCTCTTTTTTTTCCTTGCTGGAGAAGAGGGCTGCCTATTGGTGCCTCGCCGCGCCTAGATCTCCCGTGAAACAGCAGGAGGAGATCGGAAGACCGTAGCTGCGCTCTTGCCTTGCTCCTCCCTCAGGAGGCTGGTGGACAGATTTGCCTAGGTCGGGATCCCCCCCCCCTGCAGTGAATCGGTGTTTTCCTTCAGGCTGGGAAGAGAGCCCTGCATTGAGAACTGCTGAGAAGGGAGGGAGGGGTATCTGCTGAGTTGTACATAGCCAATTGTTTGAATTGGGGCAAGGAAAGGAGGGGGCTTCTTTGACACTGGACTGGGACCTGGCTCTCTTTGAGACTGATTCTAATTTTTATGGGGTAGGGTGGGGGTGAGTGGATTGGGCCGTCTTCTTCCTAGCCCAGTGTTTCTCAACCTTGACAATTTTAAGGCATGTGGACTTCAACTCCCAGAATTCCACAGCCAGCAATGCTGGCTGTGGAATTCTGGGAGTTGAAGTCCACATGCCTTAAAATTGTCAAGGTTGAGAAACACTGACCTAGCCGTTCCACAATGAAAAGGTTTTCCTTCTGGAAATAGCCCTTCTCAGAAGAATGGGATAATATGCTTGGGGTTAGAGAATTCCCAAACTTCCCACAGTCTGGTGCCTGCTGTCCTTGATATGGCTTGGATCCCCTCCTTTCTGTCTCCCCACCCCTGCTTCAATCCGACTTCTATTGCAAAAGAACCTATTTTGCACAATGAGGGTGTTTATTTGGACACCTTAATGCACTTGTGAGGTGCAGTGTAACACTGTACCATTACAACAACTCTTGCATCATAACCTCATTTTGAGCACAGTCCAGCTAAGCACTTTCCAGGGGAACACTTTTTAACACCCTTTCCCCCCCCCCTTGATGTTGAGCCTTTGAAGAACTTTCACCAGATAGCCATCAATGGGACTTTGAAATGCTTCTTTTTGACTGGGTTGTGCATCTTTGTTTCTGTATAACTGATGACTTATGTAAAGCCACTGTAACATCTTCTGGGGTTGTTGTTGCATCAAGAAACGAGTGGAAACACTGTCTTTTTTCTTTTCTTTTTTAGGAATGTGACATTTTTGTCATTTTTGTTTTACCTTTTCAGCACTAAGTGCCATCTTTGGGCTCATTTCAAACGATAGTACACTTATTTTCACCAGCCAAACTTCGAGTGTGTGAGAATAACCTGTGCTTCTCTGTTTCAGAGAGTTGATTGAGTTAATCCCCTTCCCCACTGACAATTTTTAACAGTGGTACTAAGAATTTTATTATTTAAAACAAATACACAAAACACTATATTGATTTGGTTAAAGAAAAGACATGTGAAGTTTACTTTAAATCATCTAAGCTGTATATGCAGGAATTTTTTTTTGATAAAAGTATTAAAAAGTTCTATGACTACATTCATGAGATACTCTTTGCTTCTTGGTTGTGACTGATTGAATGAACGTATGTCTGTTGGTTCTGAAAAAAATGTAAGCATTTTCCTTTGAACTACAGCTGTTGGAAATATTAGCATTTTAAACATCCTGGATCCTAACAAGAGTACTGGCCTAACTAAAAATTACTTCACTCAGGCCTACAGTACTGTAATAGGACTCCTTTAGAAGCATACATAATCTGACAGTGGCATACTCAATTAAAATCAGATGCCATTTTTCCATCTTGTTTTTTAATTGCATTGATTAAGTGGATTTCAACATCCCAAGTGCATCCAAGACTACAATTCTAGAAGAGCTTGCACTAAAGATATTTTTATAACAGGAAAAAATGGATTGCTTCTTAAAACAGAAGTTTTTGAGAATAGTTCCTAGATCCTTAGGAAACAGCTGTACTATTTTTTTTTAAAAAAGGCCTTTGTCCTGCCAGAATGAGGTCACTGCCATTTGCCCTGAGTCTTCAGGGTCCTAGAGCCTCTTATTTACATGGAGAAAATGAATTGTAGATCCTCCTTAATGGGATGAAGTATTTTTGTATTGATATAACTAAGCAAAATTCTGAATATTTCTGCTTATCTGCACCAATTTTTTACCATCTTAGCTATCATTTGGAGTTCTGATCCAAGCATTTACACATTCACACATTGTCCTAGTTATGCTAATTCATAATTTAAAATGGTTAAAAATAAACCATAGCTTACTGAAAACAGTTATCTAGGTTCATACCAATTAAGCATGGTTTTTCAATTATTACAATTGGATTCCCAGTCATAACATACTAGATCAAACATGTAGCTTTGTAATCTGTGAACTCAACCATTTATCAAAGATCTGGGAGATTAATTTTGTCCTTTTTAATATATACAATAAATCACAAAATTAACCTTGAGTGATATTGATTATGTGCCATCAAGTTAGTGTAGACTTGGTGACTATGTGTATCAATTTTCTCCTGATTGGTGCTAGTTACCTGGATTTTAATCTACTCATTTATCTTGATTTACTCTCAGATTAGCATGAGTGGGAAGAAAAATTAACCAGGCCGTTCCACTACAAATTCCATCCAACCATCCAAGCAATTGGTTTCAATTAGCGATGATAAAATATAAGTCACTTTAAGTGTTCTTTCACTTCACTTAAATTACAGTATTAATTTAGTTGGTTATAATTTGAAGCTGGAGGACAGAGCTATCTAGTGACATTATAAAGTTTCAATTTAAGTGAGAAAATACACTTTGGCAAGATTGCTTTGAAATTAAGTGTAATTTGAAAAAGACTCAGCTATGCACAGTAGGGGGAGGAAGTGCATTTGCTAAAATAAATTAATAGTTTTTTTTAAAAAAAAATTGAAGCACTTAGGGCTCGTCACATGATGTTGAAGTGTAGCATTTTCATCATTGAATTTATTGACTGGGATTGCTGGGAGTTGTAGTTTAGCCTCTGGAGGCCATAGATTCCTATTTCTCTTTTTGCTCAAGGCAAAAAGGTTGCCATTTAAAAGGCAAGGTTGCTGGCTAAGGATCTTGAAAAGTGCAATGGTGGTGAATGGGGAAAGTACTGCAATAATGGTGCAAGTAAAAAGGCAGTGATTTTATTTATTTTATTTTATTTATTTTATCCACAACCTGAATAAATACCCCCTAAGGTTGTGTGTGTGTGTGTGTGTGTGTGTGTGTGTGTGTGTATTATGTGTGTGTGTATATATATATGTTCTTACATTATAATTTCTGTTAAACTAGTATTTAATAATGTTTGCATTTTAATTACTGGGGGTTTTTTTTGCTTTTTTTTTGCCTTTAGCTCTAATGAATACACCAGTGATGATGGCATGCTGGAGTTGTGGTTTTGTCTAATTTAAATTTCAATGGATTCAGTGAAATCTAACTCTTTTTGCTTAGACAGCATCTTTACCCTAGGCTATTATTTCATTCCACCTCATTTGTCAGGCTGAGACCCATTGTAAAATCATTACTTATGAACAATGGGATGTGGTTGGCAGTATCACCTCCAGGTTCCCTTAGGAATTATCTCTTAATCTATCAGTTGTTTAATTTTACCATTATTTCGAATGTGTTTCCCTGACCTGACTTAAGTTGGGATATTTTTACTTTGTTTTTGCCCCTTAAGAACCCCATTTTTTTGTGCCCACCTCCTATTTGACCAATAGATCCATAGCTGCATAACAGGCCCATATGGGATAAGACATCCATTATATGTCCCAAATCTCCACTATTGTAGGCTGCAAGTGATTTCGGTCCTTTGCAAGGTACTCTGGAAACCTCCTCAAGATCCTCAGAGGCAATTGGTTGAAATTCAAATCCTCTAAGAATTATGAGCTTCGTTAATTTATAAAATCTTTGGATCTGATCCCAAGGATGATTTGAAGAATGGCTACATCAGACATTTACCACTGTAGGGTAAACTGAAAAAAAATCAAACAAAGAAGTCAATACAAATCACTTCTACATAAGTTGTATGATCTGCTGCTTCTGGGACTTCAATTTCCATTAAGTAAGTTTTAGTTAGTAAGTATTTTAAAAAACTCTGAATGGGCTTTGCCTTGTTTTTCAGCTGGGAACTAGAAGTGATTTGATTAGTTTTCCTAGTTTTGCTCATGTGTTGGATCACTGTATGTACACTTCACTGTGGATCTAAAAAGATAAAAGGAGGTTTTGAAATTCATCTTGTAAGCTAATATAAATGAAGAACATCTGCAATTTTATATGTGTTTTATAATAACAATACTCTGGCACAGTCTGTGATACAGGCACATCTCCTTTATTACCACATTTTTTCCCCTTGAGGTAATAGAAGCCAGTTGGTGAATATTAGAACAGAACTGGTGAAGTGAATATTGCTACTCAGTGTGGGAGAGATCATCAAGCTGGCAGATTTTCAGACCACCACGGGCAGGCCTTATTCCTCTTAATTAAACATGTCTTTCAAGATTGCTTCAAGGAGAAGAATTATTAAAGTGCTTTAGGACCAGAAAAATGCTTCAGAAACTTTAAATGTACAGCTATGGATATTTCCTATTTCTTCCCACCAAGTTCTCTTCAATTTAAATGTGAAGTGTTTCTTTCTTTTTTTCCCCTTTAAGTGGGATAGAGATATGGTAGTAGTGCAGTCTCAGTCAAAAGCTGCAGTCTTATGCATGCTTATCCATGAGAAACATAACGGACATGATCCTAGCTGGGTGCCTATTTTGTTCAGAAGAAAAATGTCTCTTGATAGCACAGTGTCACCAGTATGGTAGGCCATAATTTCTCATGAATTCAGTCCTTTTTTATTTATAGTTTGATAAAGTTTGGTGTGTAGTTTGATGGAGCCAGTTGGGTGTCGCGGTTAAGATGCTGATCTAGAAACCAGGAGATTGTGAGTTCTAGTCTTGCTTTAGGCATGAAAGCTGACTTAGGAGATTTTGGACCAGTCACTTTCTCTCAGTTCAACCTACCTTACAGTGTTGTTGTTGTGGAGAAAATAAGAGGAGTATTACTGGTATGTATGTTTGCCACCTTGGAGTTACTCCTAAAGTAATAAAAGCAGGATAAAAATCAACAAAATAAATACATACCAGAATCTAAGATACCCACATAGTTTTTATCATCGTGGTGCTTTTCTGTCTTGTAAAGGTAAAGATTTCCCCTCTCCAGTTGTGTCTGACTCTTGGGGGCAGTGCTCATCTCTGTTTCTTAGCCGAGGGACCCAGCATTGTCCAAAGACATTTCAGAAATCGTGGCCAGCATGGCTATACGCTGAGGTGCACGGAATGCTGTTACCTTCCCACTGAAGTGGTACCTATTTATCTACTATACTCGCATTTTGCATGCTTTCGAACTGCTTAGTTGGGCAGGATCCATTATAAAAATATGGGGGGTTTTCTCCCAAAATGATTGATCCAGAATAGAAGAGGAGCATGCCCACATAGAACCTTCTTTCTGCTAATTAAAAAAACAAAAAAACAAAAAACAAAAACCACCACCCAGAGCATCAATGTGGCCATCCTAAGGAATGTTGCTGTGATGAGGTGGAAACTACAAAGTAGTCTGCAATGCTAATTTGTGTGAGGGGGTCTGCAATGCTAATTTGCATGCATCACCATGCATCACTTCAGCACACTCATTGCATTTTCCTTGTGGATGTGTTGAGTGCTTAGCCGTCACATGCCATGACATTTAGAAGGCGGCATAAATCAAGAGAACATCTTGGTTTTATTAATGCCAAAGAAGTCTCATGCAAGAAACATCATTAGCTTTGACTTTATTTTGACAGATTGGTATTATTTTAGAGAACAAGGCAGAAAAAAAAGCTGTACAAACACAACAGTCTCAAGTTCTCCCCAAGCTGGCAGAATGAGCTAAAGCAGTGGTTCTCAACCTTTTTAATGCTGCGACCCCAACCGGTCATAAGTCGAGGACTAAACCGGTCGTACGTCGAGGACTAAACCGGTCATAAGTCGAGGACTACCCAACCGGTCGTAAGTCGAGGACTTTCCCTGCCCGGGAGCTCCGCGCATGCGTGGTTCCACCCCCTGCGCCGGCCGAGGTGTAGCTGGCAAGCGGCAGAGAGGGAGCAGGCCGACCACCAGCTGGCCCAGCCCAAGGGAGGTAAGGCACCCGCCGGAAAAGGGGAAAAAAATGGCGGACAAAAAAAATGGCGGACAGCCTTGCTTGGTGACCCCCATGAAATGGTCGATCGACCCCAAATGGGGTCCCGACCCACAGGTTGAGAACCACTGAGCTGAAGTGTCAGAGAGAGAGGCAGGAACCAGGGAAAGAGGCTGCCTCTGAATTTGTTGCGTTCCTGAAGATACTGCAGAGCCAATTTGATCTAGTGGTTAAGGCATCAGGCTAGAAAGCTGGAGACTGGGAGTTCTAGTTCTGCCTTAGCCATGAAAGCCAGCTGGGTCACTCTCCCTCAGCCCAACTCACCTCACAGAGTTATTGTTGTGGGCCAAATAGGAGGAGGTGTGTTGGGTATGTTCACTGCCTTGAGTCATTTGTAAAAATAATAAAAGCAGGATATAAATAAACAAAAATAAATTCCACAAGCACAAGAGAACGAGAAGAAAGCAGATCTTCTTACGTGCCAAGTTTGTGGCTATAAGAAACTGAAAGCTGGGAAAGTGGGAAAAGACCAAAATAGTGTGTTACCCTCTCCCCCATTTAATATTAGCAGCATTATTGTAGCTATGTCAATAACATGATGTTAACTCTAACCCTAACCCCCCCTTATCTGATACTGTTAGAAATTCTGTTTTATATAAAGCATCACATAGAGCAAACAATGAGTACAGTCACCAGTTTACTGCTCAACTATACAGAAAACTGATTCAAATGTCACAGGAAACTCTTCTCAAAACATAAAGAAACCATAGATGATAACCATAGATGCACACTAAACACTGCCATCTACTGACTGAATAATTCTGTAGTTGTTGAAATACATTCTACTATGTATTCCAACAGTTACTTCTTGCAAGACCAGATCAGCTTATCCTTCTTCCACTAAATATATATATTTTAATCATACATACTGTGCATTTGTGTCAGGTGGAAGTTGTTCATTCTTGCCAATGCATGCAATATCTCCCAGAACAGTGATTGCAGCTTCCTTCTGATGCATCTTAACCTCTGCCTGCATAAATGGGACCAGTGGCTGCACCAGTCCCAGAACAGTGGGTAGAGGACAGTCTCTGGAGAGTCTTCCAAAAGGGAACCCACTCAAGCCATGATGATGGCAGTAACTGGCACTAATATGGTTGATGGCTAGAGAAATGGCTCAAAGACCACACTGACATAAATCGCATTAATGCAAGGC
Source organism: Protobothrops mucrosquamatus (assembly GCF_001527695.2). Classification (NCBI taxonomy): domain Eukaryota; kingdom Metazoa; phylum Chordata; class Lepidosauria; order Squamata; family Viperidae; genus Protobothrops; species Protobothrops mucrosquamatus. The sequence continues at coordinate 112,029 of NW_015388178.1, read as the reverse complement.
ACTTTGTGGACTGAGCGTTGTTACTTGACCTGCCATCCCAGCATCAGGTATGCAGAGATCCACCAAGTCATCATAAAACTTGGAACAATCAATGCTATGAAACGTCCACTGTTGCCTGCTTCTCTGGCAGCAGCCTGCACATTTCAGTATTTCCTTGACTTACAACAGTCTGTTTAGTGACCGTTTGAAGTTACAACGGCACTGGTAAAGTGACTTATGACCATTTTTCACACTTACAAATGCTAAAGCATCCCCATGGTCATGTGATCAAAATTCAGACATTTGGCAACTGGCATGTATTTATGACGGTTGCAGTGTCCTGGGGTCATGTGATCTCCTTTTGTGATCTTCTGACAAGCAAAGTCACTGGGGAAGCCAGATTCACTTAACAACCATACTACTAATAACTTCAGTGATTCATTTAAAAACTGTGGCAAGAAAGTTCGTAAAATGGGGCCGCAAAACTCACTTAACAAATGTCTCAGCAACAGAAATTTTGGGCTCAACTGTGGCCATAGGTCGAGGACTATCTGTACTGAATGGAAATGTCTCTCTGTGTTTGTTATTTGTGCTATACTTTTCAATTTCCTATTTGTACAGTATATATGAATAGGAGGCAGAGGTCCTCCATTTTTAATTGTTGTATGTAGTTAACTAAATGTGGTAACAGATGACTGTTTGCAGATGGCTATAGCCGATGGTTGGAGATGATTCAAAGAGAACTCTAAATGGCTCCATTGTTTGAAATGCCTCTAATTTAAAACATACTAATATTTAAGCCAGGCAGGATCACCAATATAAGATGCATTCAATGGATCTTAGTCCACATTTTTATTGCCTGTGGCAAGCTGTTGTCTTTCAGTTAAAGAACTTCTAAGAATATGGTCAGGCCACTCCTTCATCACTGGTTTCCTAATAAATCATCCTTGATTTATTATACAAGTTGTACGAATACAACTATGCATTCATACATAGATGAATACAGGGCAGCATTTCAGTTTCCTTAATTAAATGCTATAGTTCTTCTCAGAAAGATTATGAAAACAATATAGTTGATTTTCCCATAAAGTGTTATTTACTGGAGCATTCAAGCAGGCCCTACCTCTTACAGTATTTTAAAGGAGCATAGGAACTAATATATTCCTTTCTGGAAAAGATTGTAAGTTGACTGAGATAATGTGTCTGGTCAGCTTTGCAGAGGTAAAACATGAACATTCTAAGATGAAGTCAAGTTTGTGGCAGGAAACCCATGGGGCAGTGGCAAGAACATCAAATTGGCATATAAAAAGTGCAGGGTTTTGATCATACAATCACAACCGCCTTCCTGATTTTTAAAATCCCCCTATGCAGATGTCTCTGGTTGTAGCAGTCTATGCCATCAGCTTATGTGGGGGGGGGGGGGAGGCAGATTTAAGCAATTCGGGTTACCAGATCTGCGCCACAAAAACCTGGATGATTATTTGATGGTGCCAAAGAAATACAGAAAACTTTATCTAATGGTCATACAGATTTTTACAGTTCAGACCTTGCAGAACTAATTTTTTTTATTTCCTTTTCTGTGTAATAACTGTATAGTCTACCGAATTTGTTGAGAGAAATGCAGTATAGCAGTACAATGAACAATTATATGGGTGTGGAGCATTTTTTGAAAACCTGAATGCTCATTTGCTGGGATTCCCAAAAACAATTTTCTACTCAGACACAATAAGAACAAAGGAATAGTCTACTGAATCAGACCAAGGCCCATATTAGTCTAACATGTTGTTTCTTAGTAGAGCCAATCAAATGTCCTTGCAAGAGGGAGATGAAGACATCCCCACTGCTCTCTTGAAACTGGAATTTGGAGCTATGCTTCATCCAGCTCCAAGGTAACACAGAGTCTTCAAAATCAATAGCTCTTGATAAACCTGTTCCCCATTAATTTATCCAATCTTTTTTGAAGTATCTTGAAGAGGGGGAAAGTAATGTTATACGAACATGATGCTAGGTGATATCACATCACACTCATATACAAAACAGGCACCCTTTGCATTGTGATAGCATGACACTGCTTTTGTCATTTTGCCAAAACTCCTCCAAGACTTTTAAATTGTTTAAAAGACTTTACAATGGTTGATGCTCCAGATAGCAATTACCTACTTCCATCTTTGCTCTTCATTTAGATGATAAAGTGAAACTGGTAGATATCTCTTGCCTTATGGCCTCAGAGACAATTCTATGCTTGGGCTGCATAAGATGGTCAACTAAGATGAGCACAGGCTTAGAGGGGTCTTTGAACTCTAGTCATTCATAGCTGACACATTTTGAAATTGTTTTCAAATTCACCTGATTGGAAAATACATCGAAGCATTATGAATTCTTGATCCAGTACTGCAAACAGTTCAGCCTCAATCGAAAAGCACAAAATAATCAGCACATGTCAATGTAATAGTTTCAGTGGTGGGATTCAAATATCTGAACAACCGGTTCTCTGTGTGGATGCCACTTTCGGAAGTCCATTCTGGACTTGGGCAACAAAAAAATAGCTACCAGTTCTGCCGAAGTGGTGTGAACCAGCTGAATCCCACCACTGACTGGTTTAATAAGGACTGCCAAAAGGCAAAAAGGGAACTGAGGTTTGATTGTAGGGACAAGTTCACTTACTTATTTCATATTAAAGGGTTCTCCTTCAGACAAACTATTATAAGAGCTTAGTTATACTAAAAAGGGACAGGAAACAATGATTGGAAACTGATCAAAGAGAGAAGCAACCTGGAATTAAGGAGAAACTTCCTGACAGTGAGGACAATTAACCAGTGGAATAGCCTACCCCCAGAAATCGTGGGCACTCCATCACTGGAGATTTTTAAAAAAGAGGCTAGACAGTCACTTGTCTGAGATAGTATAGGTTCTCCTGCTTGAGCAGGGGGCTGGACTAGAAGACCTCCAAGGTCCCTTCCAGCTTTATTCTATTCAAATACCTGATGAAGTCACACTGGGGTTCAGAATTCAAAATCAAGTAGTCCTTTGTCCCTTCCTGCCCCTCTCCTATAAAAATCTGTCTGGCTACCTGTATCTCTCATTTTTGAACTGAAGATAGTTTTAGCACACAGAATGACTTGTGTCAGCCCTCAGCAGTACCTCTTCCACTGCCAAATAAAGATAAGGCAAAGTGCAAATAGGGATGAGAGATAAAACCACAGTGTAAAATGTGTTCTTGGTTTATATCCAAATCCAAGATAACTAGCTAGCAACATTTATTTTTCTGTGTGCTGTAAGGCAAGAAAGTGAAGAATGGAGAGTAGATACAAGGACTGAATCAGTGTAAATCAAAACTTCTTTCACTAAGGATTGAAGGAAACTTGCTTGATGCTGTAAAACCTGTTGATCTAAAGGTACCCAATAGCTGAAAAGCAGTTAATAAACAATTTCCTAAAGTGATTAGAAAAGGAAATAGGTGAACCCAGTGTCCTTTTGAAGGCATGAAAAAGATTATTATTCTCTCATCTCCCAGAGTTCTAAACCCAGCAGAGCCCACTTTTTTGTGGCCACCTTGAGAGGAGAACTACATGGAGCATTCATGGTGATCTCCTTGTCCTAAGAGGAATTACAAAGGATCAATCTACTTGCTGGCTCTTCATTTCACCACAGTTCACAATTTCTTCCTCTCAAGTCCCACAAATCCAGATGGCCTCTCAACAGCAAGTAAAAATTGCAGAAAAGTCTGTTACTTTGCCAGGAGTTATCTGGGCTTTTGTAGCCAAAGATCATTTCCTGCTTTGAGACTCTACTAGAAACAGGCTAATGGGGCAAAGATGGATTCCAAATTGGTTCTAAAAATTCATGGTCTAACTTTGCTAGCTAGACAGCAGCAGATGTCACAGAGATATGAATGATTAACAGGTAACGTATAGCCCATAGTTTATGCTCACAAAGAAAAATAAAATGCAGTTGAAGTGGGAAAGCTCGAAAATACACTTTAGCAAGATATACTGCCTACTGTATATTACAGGAAGCAAGCAGTTGAGGCATTGTATCCACTTCAGATTTGAGAGTGGGCCAACTGAGGGAATGAGTATTGATCCAAATCTCATTTTAACCATGGCCTTATTATGAAAACTTAGAAACTGGTTGATTTTTTTTTGCACTACATGGCATGCTAGGTCTGCTTTAACCATGGATAAGAGTAATACAACAGCTGACACAACAAAGTTGGTAATGTCCCAAATATGCTTTTTGCAAAAGGTATTCTTGTCCAAGAAGCATCTTGGATGAGAAATGAAAAGACTTCAAGGAAAAACAAGAAAGTCCAGTTGCCTCTTAAAAAAGCACCTTTGGGACAACCATGACCTGGATCACTGAGAATCTCCATAGACAAAGTTGGTCATGATTTTTCATTGGCCAATTTCACAGCCATTCTGAGCTGCCATTTTCTGCTGTGATGGGAGGCAGCAAATTTAGCAAAGAATACCTGAAATTATCCACATAGCATCAGAACCATTATGAATTGGGTGAAATGCTGATTTTCTTACTCTCCCTTTGGTGTTTCTTTTTCACTGCCATGCAACCAAGGAGGACTTTAAAACTATTGAAAGCAGCAGAGTGCAAAAGATAGAGCCATCCCATTTTACAGACACTCCTAGTTTCCATTCCTATGTCCAGAGCCCTAAATTACAGCTTGAGGTCAGCAAAAGCAGTTAAAGTAACTGTTCATCTTCTACAAACTATGATGTAAAGTGTGCTTAAGGTGCTCCTTTTAACCACAGTTTTTCACCTGGTCCATGTTTATTTGTCCTGTTGGCCTAACAATTTCATGGCTGAGCATGGCAGGCAAAGAATCCATTCTCTCCCTCTGGGTTTTATTGTCAGTGAATTAATAGTCTAAAAACAACTAGCTTCATAAATTCATTTGTACAAGAGCAAAACATTTCTGCTGTACTTCAAACAGCTACTTTGTTGATGGTTAATGAAGCTCCTGGCCATTTTGCTACTTCAATGCGTAAGGATTATATAGACCGTATTAGAATCTACAATAACAAATGAAGAGGTGGTACTTCCTCTGCAAAGAAGCCAATGAGTTGCTGAGGTTAGTCTGCAACCAATTGAACCACTTTAGCCTGGACTGATAGGCAGGACTTCTCAAGATGACCAAACTAGGAAATATGCTTGAGGTGATTTTGAAGATGATTTGCAGATCATTGCAGGGCAACAATGTCCATGTTTTCTCACTCTGGCAGCCTCACCAGGCAGCATGGCTATATGTCTACAGCTTCTATATCTAATCTCTAATCTGAATTTCTCATGCTCTATATTTTAATCCATGCACTTAACATTCTACTAAATCTGAAAGTGATTTTCCATTGCTACCTTAGAGGATTTTATTTTTTTTGGTTGACTACCCAGGCTACTCTATATCCCTGGTTTCTTATCTAAGTACCAAACTATTTGGACTTTTTTAGAGCAGCCAAGACAGCAAAGATGTTACTACTGGAATGGACTGTATTTTTTCATAAGGGTATTGGTTATTGAGTCAAATTATTTTTATTCATATGCTCTGGGACAGATGACGTACTTGATTCCTACCTCAGAAATTCAACCATTGGATATTTTTATCACTCTTAAATTTATTTCATTTTTTTTCTATTTAGGATAGATAGGGTAGATAACCTTTATTGTCATTTTTTTTCCTGTGGGCACAATGGCACACATTAAAAATGAAATTTAGTTGCTTCCTCTCAAAGTGTACACATACATAACACATTTAAAACATACTATATATAACGTATGTATAGACCTACACCGTTACATATAAGTAACATATAAATATTATTCACTGTCCATCTTGAATACATAACGGAAGGAGGAAGCTTTAGAGTTCATAAGGTTAATACTGTATGACACAAAACTGTGACTGAATTTGGATGTTCTGCTTCGGATACCACGGAGCCTCCTCCCAGAAGGTAACAAGGAAAACAGGTCATGAAGAGGATGTGTAGTGTCCCAGACAATCTTGCGCACCCTGCTCAAGCAAGGCTTCTGTGCTGTGTCCTGGATGGGAGGGAGGGAACTGCCAATGATATTTTCGGCCGTCCTCACCACTCTCTGCACCGCCTTCCTGTCTGAAGCAGTGATGCTGTCAAACCAGACTGTGATGCTGTATGACAGGATGCTCTCGATCGTCCCTCTATAGAAAGTGGTAAGGATAGGGGAAGGAAGATGTGCTTTTCTCATGTGACTTAGAAAATGCAGGCACTGCTGTGCCGACTTCACCAGTGTCTCGCTGTTGAGCAACCAAGCCAGCCTACTTGTTAACTGCACACCCAGGATTTTGATGCTGGTAACCATCGCCACAGGTGAATCGTTAATGCACAGAGAAGTGTGGCTGTGCCTGCCTTTTCTGAAATCGACAATGATCTCTTTGGTTTTTCCAGTATTTAAAACTAGGCTGTTTTCCTTACATCAGTTCATCAAATCCTCAACCTCCTTACGGTAAGCACCCTCACTGTCGTCATGAATAAGGCCCACTACTGTTGTATCATCTGCGAACTTCACAATATGGTTGGTGGCAAACCTAGCACTACAGTCCTGGGTCAACAGGGTGAACAGCAGCGGACTGAGAAGAAGCTGTGCTCAAGAAAATCTGCTCAGGTTTATTTAATGTATATCCTGCCTTTCGACTAAAGAGTTCTCATATAAGGCCATTTATACAGTACATGGACACACATGATAATAAATAAACTCATTTACTTATTTTTTTTCCTCTTATCTTCCATGAAGCCCCAGCTCGATTTTCCCTGCCTGTAGCTAATATAAAAAAAAAACCTTAGTAATAAGCATGCATATCGGGAATGGGGGAATTCATGAGTAATGGCAATAATTTACAATTAAATGGTTGACACAGAAGAGTGATGATCAGCTTTCTATATTAATCATGTCTGAGTTTAATACAGGGCTAACATAGAACCATTTTAATTTTTATCATGAATCTTCTACTATTGAGAATAAAATCATGATGTTTTTAACTGAAGCCTCATCTCACTCACACACACAACCCCATGAAGTGCACAGGTTTACAGTTTCTTTATATATTTAAATATCCATCTAATTAGGCCAGGAAGGGCAAACTGAAGCTCCTTGAAAGCTTTCCTTGTAGATTTCAGGATTATTACGTCTCAGATACTTTGTGGAATTATAACTTGTGACAAAAGGCAACAGTCGTCGTCGTCGTCGTCTTCTTCTTCTTCTTCTTCTTCTTCTTCTTCTTCTTCTTCTTCTTCTTCTTCTTCTTCTTCTTCTTCTTCTTCTTCTTCTTCTTCTTCTTCTTCTTCTTCTTCTTCTTCTTCTTCTTCTTCTTCTTCTTCTTCTTCTTCTTCTTCTTCTTCTTCTTCTTCTTCTTCTTCTTCTTCTTCCTCCTCCTCCTCCTCCTCCTCCTCCTCCTCCTCCTCCTCCTCCCACTCCTCCTCCTGATCCCAATGTTTCGGAACTCTTGTCCTCCAGAGGTTTGTAAGTCCCCCTCCTCTCTGTAAAGCCCTCAAATCAAGCTTGTTCCACTGTGCTTTTAACATGAATTGATTGTTTACTAATGGTTATTTTCTCTTTTAGGTTTTACTCTGTGGTCCTCTGCCCAGAGAATTTGAATTGGTCTGGGTTACAAAAACTGTAAATATTTTTTTAAAAAAATAAAAAATGGAATATTAAATTATATTGCATTAAATTTTATTTAGCTTTTTTGCTTCATTGAAATTTGAATGAAATTATATTCATTGTTTTTTGTTTTATCCACTTTTGGGAACACAGCACAGTACTGGGGGAAAAGGCAGAGAATTTTTCAGCTAGAAAAAAAATCTGGAAAAAAGATTACACATGCTAGTCCCAAAGGTGCTTTTTCAAGAGGCAACTGGATTCTCTTCCAGTTGCCTCTTGAAAAAAAGCACCTTTGCGACAACCATGACCTGGGTGACCGAGAATCTCCATAGACAAATTACACATGATATTTCCAATCTATGCAAATAAAACTGCTTGATAAAGACTGTATTATATGCCTGCTGTTCATAGTGTAGTCCCCAGGTAGTATTGGAGTTAATTGTTGCTTGGAAAAAAACAAGAGGTTCCTACTTGTATTCTCCTCTTACTTCTCTTACATTCAATAGAATTATAGGTGGTCCTCAACTTACTACCACTTATTTAGCAATGGTTTGAAGTTACAACAGGACTGAAAAAAGTGACTTATGACTTCATACTTAGGACCATTGCAGTCCCCAAAGTCACATGATCAAAATTCAGGTGCTTGGCAACCAGTAGGGCTTTTTTTCTCATAGAACACCCAGAATGGAGTTCCGGCACCTTTTTTGGATGGAAACTTGTAGGGTAGGCAAGGCGGGTTGTATGACGTGTGTGAGTTCCGGCACATTTTTTTTTTTTAAGAAAAAAAGCACTGGCAACCGGCATGTATTTACCATGGCTGCAACATTCCAGGTTCAAGTGATCACCATTTGTGATCCTCCTAGATGGCTTATCACAAGCAGGGCCCATGGGGGAAAGTCGGATTTGCTTAATGACTGCCTGATTCATTTAAGAACTACAGTGATTTGCTTAAAAACTGTGACAGAAAAGGCCGTAAAATTGAGCCCAATTCACTTTACCAACCACCTTGTTTAGCAACAGAAATTCTCGTTCTAATTGAGGTCCTAAGTTGAGGGTTACCTGCCTTCTCTGACTTCCAGATTGCTAGGGTGAAGTCAGGGGCATGACACTATTCAATTCCAACAAGAGAGTAGAGTCACAGGAAAAGAAGTAAGGCCAACCAGTACAAAAATCATTTTTACATATCCATTATTTCTAATGTCATATGCAAAGGAGTAATTCACTGGCACGTTCTAGAAGTGTTCCAGAGACCATACTCTGGAGATTCAAACGGTGCCCTTTAATGAGAAAGAATGAATAGTCAACTGCTCTTATTTGCTTTTTCATTCTTAATTTTCCCATAATGCTTAAGCCAGTGATGGTGAACCTATGACACACAAGTCAAAGGTGATACACCACAACCAGTGTTCACCAACATTATTCTTGAAAGCACATCCTGTTCTCACTTGAATTTTGGAGGCTTTGGAGGCCAGGCAAGAATCAGGTATGCTCTCAGGTAGCCTCTAGAGTCTAGACCTTATGGAAGTTGTGAGGGCTGGGCTCTTTTGTGGCCTCCGGAGCCTTAGAAAATTGTACAAGAAAGGGGTGGTGCTTTCGCATAGTTTTTGGAGGCTGCAGAGGCTGTGGAAGAGCATTCTTCCAAGCAGCTTCTAGAACGAAGGCCTCATGTGAACCCAGAGCGGACTTGGGGGGTCTGTCAATAGAAAGACAAGACTACCTGAAGTTAAGCAGTATGTGGAAGATCCTGGGGAATGGGTAACCGTGCCATTCCCCAAGGCACATGCACCTTGGAAAATGGTACCTTTTTGAGTGGCAACAATGGTGTTAGGATTGAAGCCGAGGCCTGGGCCACTACTTCATCCCAGCCTCAGTGCTGCCACGGAGTGCCATTGTTCAGGATAGTCTAGGTGGGGGGGAGGGGGGGTCAGAGATGTAGAGAATTGTCTCTTGTGTTTTGGTTATGTGTGTGTGTGTGTGTATTTGGGTGTGAGACACACCAGCAAAATCAAATTAAGACCAAATTTCACAATTTTGACATACCAAACCCAAAGGGTTTGGCAGCAGTGGCATAAGCAGATCCTTCTGGCCTAGGAACTAAGGGAAGTGCCATTCAACCTATCTGAAAGTGATCCTATTGCGGTGGGTTGAACTGTAGAAGGGATTTTCAAATTTTTCAGACCACAGCACCTGTTAGTTAAAAATAAGTCATGAAATCCTTAATCAAGAATCAAAGCTCTAGTGATAGAAAATTGGCTGCATTCAAATGGACTGACTGTATATTTTAAAAACCTTAGTCTTTCATAGAACCCCACTGAGTTCTCATAGAATCCTACAACTGTGTACAACTCTGCAAGACACAGTCTGGAAAACCCAGAACTGAATGGGGAGGAGATGTACAACCTCTAAAATGGCCATTGGTTGCTCACCTCATTTCAACCTTACTTATAATGCATTTATACATTTTTGTGGGTCAGAGGCTGAGTTTGCTGAAAAGATTTCAAAGAAAAGAGAGAAATAGTAATTTCTCTCTATAGAAGACAGATGCCTCCTTTTTCTCCTGGGAAATTACTTCCTTATAAGTCTTCATTTTTGCTGACATTCCAATTTGCAGCTTTGATGATACCACAAGAACGATTCTACATTTTAGCTCCTGTTAATGAAACCCAGGCTGAGAAAAGTACAAAAAGGGTTAGAGATGAAAATAATTAGGAACCACAAGAGCTTCTTTTTGCTTTGCTATAACTTCAAAGTGCAAATTAAGGGCTTGACTCAAGTGGATATTGCCTCTTTGAAAGGCAATTTCTCCATGATGAAAACTGGCAGGCATGAATGCATGCTAAGTGACAGAAAAATATGATGGAGCCAAGTTATACAAAATATTAAATTAGATTATTGCACTAACTATAGAAGTTCCATCAGCACTATGGGAAGTTTAATTAAACACTCTGGTCAGAAGCTTTCAAATTCACCAATTCATTAGCAAGAATTGGTGGAGCAATGCCATTGAAGTTAGTGCAGACTCTAGCCTTTTTATCTGGGATGCTAAACCGGACAAAACGTATATGGCCCTATTGGTCAAAAAT